>NC_056610.1:10550394-10657894 GCF_018340385.1 Cyprinus carpio
AAAACTCTTAAGTTATCTGAGAACTGATTATTTAAATACTGATGCCACTAACCTGGAAAACTTTGGTTTTCTCATCATTTAGCGTACTCATGAGTTTCTTTCTTCTTTTGAGCACAAAAGATGATATTCTGAAGAATATTGGTAAACAAGCAGTTAACGGAAGCCACTGACTTCCATATCATGGATAATTACTATGGAAGTCAATAGTTAAGAGCTAATGTTTAGTTGCCAGTGCAAGTGATTATATTTGTAAACCTGCACATTTTTAAGGTAAACTGATGCACCTCAACTTCCTAAAGTTGCGTAAAACTAGTCAGTCAGATTGGAAAATGCTTTTTTAAAGAAATTGTTAGCATTATTTCTTTACTCTATTTGCACTATTGTTATTTTAAACAAATTGGATGCAGCTACCAATGCTTTGAGCAAACAAATTCTTGCCAATCAAGCAGACTAAATTAAACCTAAGAGGAAGATGACAGAGAGATGCTGCATGTTATTTGATAGTAGGATGATGCTTGAACTCCGAACCCTGCTGGATCCAAACACACACCATCAACCAATCAGATCGTCCGATCTCCTCCAGCCTTCCATCAAGGGTTGCGCTCTGAAGGTCAGCTGACTTGCTTTTTCTCACTCTCTCTCTCTCTCACACACACACACACACTTACTCCTTCGTTCTCATACATACACACACTCTGTCACCCCATCTTTCACACACTTCTCTCCCCTCCCCCCACGACTTGGTTTTTTGCCCTCTAGAAACGAACGGATCGCTCATGTCTGCTTTAACAAGTGCTGTTATTCAGCTTGCGCTATTTGAAGCACTCAAGTCAAACGGCGTAACACAGACCTGACTGCACACACATATATAAATGCAATTAATCATTACAGTCGAGCAAAAAAATATATAATCATCATAGTTTGAACCTGTTTATTATTATGAGACTGCAATTTCATTTTTAAGACAGAAACACCTCTATCTGTGCGTGAGATCAGTGTGATATCTGCAGCACGCAGCTGTCACCATGGTAACCACTCTTGAGAGAGAGAGAATGAGACAGTGTGAGAGAGAGACATAGACAGAATAATTATACAATTAAACAATTAAAGGAGAAACTAAAACGTTCTCCAGTGGACGCTGGTACTGCAGCTTCATCCGTCCCACAGTTAAAAGGAACAATGAGTGTAACAGTAACCTTTGACACCAACATCGCACAGTGAATAGCTTTCTGGTCTCTCCGTGTCTCCTGCCACCTCTCCGGGGTGGAGGAAATAAGAGTTCGCTACTCAATATCACCGGCAGCACACAATTTTGCTCAAGAGCCCTTGTGACTGCGAATTTGAAAGCACACTCACAAATATACACACACCTCATTCATTAGTGTTACAAAATCCATCCATATATTCACACTCTCGCTTTCTATTTCCAGTTTTACTATGTAGAAAATGCCAGAGCGGCCTGTATCTCGCTGCAAAACACTATTTAATATGTATGTGTGTGTGTATCTGTGTCAAAGACTTACTGTGTTACAATCATTTTTTGGACAAAACAATATTAACCAAATTCAGAAAAAACCAAAACAGCTTTTTATTTGCAGCTTTTCAAAAATCTTTGCGAAAATTACCACAGTAATTAAATGCTGGTTAACGCAATACATTTTACAGGAATACTAGCAAATACTAAAAGTAAATAAATAAATAAATAAAAACTTACTGAATACAGAAAGAACCACTATTGATGAATTCACTATTATTTTACAGCAGTAAGACAACAGATACCTGTAGTAACTGTTGTGTTTTGGTGGAAACTATAGGATCTATTTTTGTATGGTACTGTAAGATGAGGTACTGCGTGTGCTTTACACATGGGATCTATACTCCATAACACACTGAATCCCAATGGAGCCCGCAGAGAAAAACCAGCTGCTAATTAAAAAAAAAAAAAAGTTGACACAGCAGGTCTATCAGAGCCAAACGAGAAGAGCTTACATTAGCATCACCTCCACTACATGAGCACCTCATCACAGCATATTAACACTACCTGAGTTTAAGACTGGCAAAGACACTCATGCAAACTGTTTTACATCTTCTGAATCACTAAGGCCTGAAAAATACTACTCAAAAAATCCACTCAAGCACAAAAATACAAACATAAACTATACAAGCTCAACAAATTTTACAATGTGTCACACTGCATTTCCATGCCTTGCAGAAAGGGCTTTCAGTTCAGTTGCCAAATAATCATTAAGTTTACATATTTATAGTTAAAGCACAGCCAGTTTAATGCACAGACATTTAAAAGAAACTCTATCGCCCCCTTGAACACGGAGGTCTGTTACCACTACAGTAATCAGACCTCTAACAAATGGAAAAAGATCTAGTAAACAACATTTTATTCCAGCCAACAAACGCCCACAAAAGGTGACCCGCATGCAATGCGGCTAACCAGTTCATTTTGTTTCTAAATTTGTGTTTTTGTTTTCTTTTGACTATATTTCAAAGTATCATGTTGGTAAAGCATTTTCCAGTGCATTTTCAACATTTGCATGTGAACCCTAGTGTAAGTGGATTGTCTGATTGACTTGTCGAATAATTGAAAAGTGGAAGCACTGTATAATTAGAGGTTTATTCCCTGACGTTGATCAGCTGCATTTCTTAGGGTCATTTACAAAACAAGTGGGTAAATATATTACAGCCCTATGAAATTTATTTTTTCCCAAATTCAGTTTTATTCAGTTTTTCAACAAATTTCCCCTTTGATTATATATATATTGTTCTCTATTTTCATGTTTTTTATTTCTTTTTTATTTCTATGGATTCTTAATTTTTTAATTGAATTTATAATTGAATTTAAATTACTTTATAAAACAATTTAATAATTTTTATTCATTTAAATTTTAATACATTTTTACAATAATAGGGCTACGGAACCATTTGTTTTTTTTAACAGAAAATTTCTGTTGGTTTTAATTATTCAGAATTTCTGATTTAATACAAATGTATTATCAATTGTGGTAATCAAATATAAGCATAAAACATTTAACAGTTCAACAATTAACAATTCATTCTTTAATTAACAATTCAATCTTTTAAAATGAAATCAGATTAAACAAATTTTACAATTCCTTTTGCTGACAAAGTGCTGTACAAAAAAACAAATATTATTGTTAATATAAAAACATGGAAGGAGATTGGTAAGATATTCCTTAAAAGATGAAGTTAGATTTTAAAATTATTCATATTTTCTGAAATACACTGTACTGTAACATAATCATATATTTCTGTCATAATTTCTTCAAGTTAGACCGAAGTTTTATATTGAGGGATTGTCATGAACAACTTAGAATTTCTGTGTTTATCTGACAATAGTTTCGAATTAAATGGTGAAATGCTGGTGAAGTGACTCTGGAGCAGCTCTGGAGATAAAGTTCACGTGTGCATGCCCTCATATAGTGAGGCAATGAATGCTGAAAATGCTTGAACATGTGCAGTAGATGAAACTACACCGCTCATTCACACAGAGACAAGCATACTTCATAAGTAAACATTCAATGTTCAAAGACACTAGTCCATACTGTGATTTAAGTGTACAGCCCTACTTGATTCATTCTTCCAAAATATTCCAAATTCGGTGACATTCCGCTCTATACATACTGTAATAAATCCGCAATTCTGTTCGCATTTTCCACTTATATGTGGTATGGGATGTGTAATAAGAGCAAACAGAGTGCAGAGATCACAAAATGCTTTAAAAAAAAGTTGGAATAGTTTTTACTAAAAAGTTAAACAATGTTTGGACCCTCAAAAAAGCATGGATAAAGATTTTGCAGTGTAAACTAACTAAAGCGCTGCATGCTTATTAAAAGACAAGTGCTAAAAATATAAAAAAAAATCTAGAACTCACTAATTGACTAGCTGAGCATCCTGACCCATCCTTAGTTAATATGGCCACCGTAAAAAATAAACAGACGCAGCATGTGTGAAAGGGGCCCTAGTGTGATTGTCTCAGAAATGAGCTCGGCTGAGTCGACCTGCTTACCTGAGTCAATGTGTTTCTATGAGTTCATTTCAATTAGACATTCCTGACACCTCTCTCAGAGCTGAGGATAGCGTGAATGAGGGCTGAGCGAGAGAGAGAGCAAAGTGAAAGAGAGAGAGAGAGAGATGGGCACAGTAAGTGATGAATAGTTGATGAGATGCTCGCAGGCAGAGCAGAAAGGGGAAAGCTATTCTCTTTTACTCTCCCTCCTCCCTCTCTTTTTCTCTTTTTCTGGTGTGCAGCCCCCCCTCCCCCTTCAGTGCATCTGGTTTTCTCTTTCTAGCACTCTCGTTTGCTTACCTTCTCCCCTGTTCCACTCATTTTTCCGCAATAGCATCTCTCCCGCGCTCCCTTTCTCTGTTTCGGTAATATCTCCCCTCCTACTTTCCCACAGATTTGTGATATCAGGAGAGCGCTGGCTATAGAACAAAATATATATTACTTTTATTTTCATTTCACGTGCGCTTTGGCTGAATTCGTGACAGATCCACCTGATTTCTGTCTCTCTGAATGGACTGTAGGAGAGCGCTGGGCGAATGGAGAGACAGACAGATTCTTCTGTCTTGTGCGCATACAGTGGGGTCTAAAGGTCTGAGAGCTTCTTGAGTGGTGTCATTAAAACAAAAATGCAATATAGGTTTTTAATTTTCGCTCAAATTGTCATGTTTCATTTGCAATGTTAAATATTTTGCGACATACAAAACACCAAGAAATTCAGGTTATTTTTTATAAAATTTATTTGTTTATTGTCACTCAAATTCTTACGTTATTTTATTTAATGCTTATATTAATTAGAAAAATATCTGCATTTTTGCTGACTTTTGCATTCTGTCATTAAAGAAAAAGGGTGACATATTGTACATAATATTAAGAAATTCAATTGTTTCTTTTTTTTTATTGATGTTGGTAATATAATTTAAAATTAAATATGGTTTAAATTAGAAAAAAAATGTTTGCATTTAAAACATTTTTCAATCATAATATCAATGTTAAAAATAATTATTTTTGCAGACTTTTGAATTCTTTTGTTAAAGCAAAAACTGCATCAAAAAGAAATTCAGGTTATTTTTTAAAAATATGATTCCTTTTCATACAAATTTTTGCAAATTATTGATTTTAATCTGCATTTTTGCAGATTTCTGCATTTTCATTAGAGAAAAGGGCAACATAGAAAAATATTAAGAAAGTCATTTTATTTTTTTATTGATATTTTTTATTTCACCAAATTCTTTCTTTTCTTATTCTTTCTTTCTTTCTTTCTTTCTTTCTTTCTTTCCTTTTTCCTTTTTTTTTAATTTTACTCACATTCTCATGTTGACAATCTGTTTTGAAATGAAATTTTTCGTATTTAAAACATTTTCCATTGCAAATGATCAACAGTAAAATTCTGCACACTGCACACTTCTGTCATTGAAGCAAAAGAGCGACAATATAAAAAAATGTTAATTTTTTATTTAACTTTTCACCGAAATTATCACATGGATATTTTGCAAAGAAAAACTATTTAATTTCAGTTGAATGCAAAAGATTGCATTTTTCAGGCTACTGCAGTAAAACAAAAGACCAATGTACAAAATATGAAGAATTTTCACTCCAGATCTAATGTTGGTCAATTAATTTGAAGTGACAAATGTTATACAATGTCATAAATAAAACATACATTTGGACCTCACTGTACCACAAGACCCAAACAGGAAGTCATCACAGATATAATTACATTCCTCCATCCAGTACAATCAGCAAAAATGAACTGCTGTCACGAATTGCGTAGTGAGCGTCTGTGTACCAAACTGAAGCCGCGGGACTTCCGAGAAAGTTTGTGTGCACGTGTCAAGGGACTGAAGATAAACTAAGTGCTGTTCAATAATTCAGTGACTGGGTAAAACTCAACTGTCCTTCTGCAGCTTAAAAGACATTCACTGTCTCTATAAGCTCCTTATGAAGCTCCATTGCTCCTCTAACACAACTTCATACAGCATCTACACATCAGATTAAAAAGCACCAGCTTCCTCTATAAGGGCTGCTCTCCCCCGGTGGGAGATTTGCCTGCATTACCATAATCTGACCAGTAGGTGGGGCTGTTTCTGTGACGCCGCCTCTGATGTTCTGCATGTCTTCATGGCTTCAGGCGCTGTGCAGCAATGTTTAACAGACTGCAGTGAGGGAAAAGCAATAATGTTGCAAGCATAAATGTGCCGCTGTTTGTGACAGAATATTAAAACAATGCGCAATCAATACATTCATTAATTTTTCCCATTTCATATCTGAGCGCCTTTGATACGGGCTGCTTTTTATCTGGCGTGAACATGCCGACTCGACTGCCCTCGGCTTTCTGTTCTGTGTGTGTTTGAAAGAGCACATGGAGAAGTTACTGTGAAAAATAAATCAGAGGCAAATGAGAGAAAAAGGAACACGGTCAGCTAAAACTCTGCACTCTAGACTGCAGCCTGCATAATTCATACGAGCTCCAGATCTCTCGCTCTCTCTTTCTCTCATCAGCACTGACACACACACACTTTCTCAATCCTCTTCCTCTCCTGCAAGCACATTCAAACTTACAGAACGTGTGTGTGTCTCTCTCTCACTTTCTGCTGCAGAGTTCAGGGTATGGTCACTCTGATCAGTCACGTTTAGTTCAGTCACACTGGGCTAGATGTTCACTCATACCCTGTATGTCTGTCCATCTCTGTAGTCTGTCGGTCTGCCACGTCTTTCAGTCTCAGAGCTGGATTGTAAAAAGCGCACCGGTCTCTGTGGATCAAGACTGCTCTCATTTTCTTTCTAACAAACAGCAACTCTCGCCATGTGACAGGCTTTTGCGCTGCACATTTTCCTAAAGGTATGCATTAAGCTTTCAGATTTTACTGGGTAAATCCTCTTAAAATCACGTGACCTCTTTCACATACACTATTTCTGTATGACACTTCTTTCCTATCTCCCTTTCCCCGAATTTTTTAAAGTAAACAAAAGCCATTTTCCATTCATTCACAAGTCAACTCATTCATATCGGCTCAGCGACACATACAGTGAGCCAATTTCACAGGCTTGGATATCATTTTCTCAGCACAGAATTGATGTTTATATATGCCATTCATCATTCTAAAAACAAATACGTAAATATAAAATATAATTATCTAAATGTAATATTTTGTAGCTTGATTGAAATGATGACCTGCTATTTTAACCAAACTATAAAACAATATTTTATATTTAGATGTTATTTTAAATAAACTTGAATTAAGAAGGCCTTTATCCATAAACTTAATTTTTTGCTGATTATCCCAAAACCTGATTATATTTGCATATGCAAATCCTGTTTGTATTTATAGACATGCATATGCATTAAATTACATTAAATGTTATTATATTATATTATATTGCCAAGAGGTCATTTGCACAGTGGGGAAGTGGGCATATATACATTAAATGCATTATTAACTGTACCACACATTTTTGTCTGTGTCTCAGATATACAGTGTTTCCTAAAACCATGACTGTGTGTAAAGAACAGGACAGGAAAAAAAAAAAAAAAAAAAAAAAAAAAACAGAAAGTCCTTGTAATATAATTTTAGGGTAACATTATTACTAATTCAATAATATGCCATTAGACTAAAAGAAAAGACACACAGAAATTAAAGAGAGAGAACACTTAAGGCTCTGTCTCTAAGCGATGGAGTTATTCCAGCAAAAACTCATAATTTGTGCATATATGTCAACTGGAGTGGAAATCACAATGAAAAAGAAAAAATGCTGAGGCTAATATCTCAAACAAATCAACCAATCAGGTGCCATGTAAAACCCTTAATTTTAACCACACCTCCTCTGAAGGTCACTTGAAAACCATTAACCAATTTACAAAGGCAAGCTGCAAGCAATTTGAAGAAATATAATATATCTTTCTTAAAGCACACTGAGACCATGCCTATTTCTAATTCATAAAATGCAAATATAATACAATGAAAACATCATTAAATAAAAAGTCATTTTAAATTAAAGCACGTGCATGTCATTGCACGCTATAAAACATTCAGCAATATGTCAGATTATAACAGAGAAGGACTGTGAAGCCAGAGCTTATCTGCATTTGAATGGGAATCCCTTTCTGTAGGGGCCTTGCCGCTGCCACCTGATCCTGAACCAACCACAGCCAGCAGATTTCCAGTTTCCCATCACGTGGTTTCCTGATGCCAACCCAAAGCTAACTGATATGCTGCCGTCCGCATTATTTTCCACACATTTCCCAGGCCCAAACTTCACATTACCCCAATGGCCAAGAGACATCTGATGCTTCTCATCATACATACACTTACAACATCATGAGAAGGTTAGAGACCAGCATGAATCATGGCACATCATGCTGCATTATGTGAAATCACGTGTTTTAGATGAACATGGGCAACTCTTAGCCCGAAGATTCATATACATTGCTTCATATTGATTGAACTCAGTTGCCTGAGAGTACAGAATAATGGGTCATTTAATGCATGTCAAGATGATGGTCGTGGCAAACCGTTTTAACATTTATTTCTAACTAGTATGTTTCTATGTATTATTTCTAACTATTCTAATAGCCTACTTATTCCAATAGTGATTAGAAACAATTAATTTAATAGGATTTATATTTGCTTATTTGATATTAGAATTTATTCCTATTCTACTAATCTCAATAGTGATAAATTACTATTGTTAATTTTTTTTTTTTTTATGTTTTCTGTGGCGATCTGAGGTTTAGATATCAACTAATAATTTTAAACTAATATGTATTCCATTCGTTGGTGGTTCCTGGTACAATGTAATAGCTATTCATTTGGTCTAGTTAACTATACCAATAATTAGAGAATACAGTTTTCCTAATACTAGACACTGGGAAAAAATGCTGGTGTAAGATTTGCTTTTAAAAGAATTTTCACTCAGAAACTGATAGTAAATTTCAAAGCAAGGAACACATATAAAAATGTGACATTCTGAAGTAGAAAGACTCTGGTAAGCTTTATTATTATTATTATTTAATAATCAATTTAATAATTTATTATTTACAGTGTAGTACTGATTTATTAGAGCGTATTAGAATTTTTAAAGAAAACATTTAATCTTACTAATAAGTAACTATGAAGTGACTAATTGACATAATACAAGTAAAACATGCAATTCTAACTAATGAGATGAAAAGTTACTATAAATTATTGGGATATAAGAGAAGAATAGTTATTTGCAAAACTAGAATATGGATAGCGATAACTGGAATACATACTAGTAAACAGCAGATGCTTGATATCTTAAACCTCAGATCCTCATACAAAATAATATTAAAATGTATTACCAGTAACAATGGTACAATATTTGTCATCATTTGGATATTTGTCAAATATATATATAGATACTGGTCACTACGCTGAACAAAATGGTGTTAACTTTGAAACAATTTTACAAATAATTACAAAGAAACCGCAAGTAACATTAAATTAAATATGAAATTTTAAAGTAGAAAGACTGAAATAATATTCTCTTGTAAAACATACTCCATAAATCTAATAAATAAATAAATAAACAATGTATCAGAACACATACGTCTTTCTAGCATCTACTGAACTGATGAAAGTGAAGAACTCATTAGTCAATATTAGTAATTAGTTCTCGCTGGTTTAACGGAATAAATGTTTAAACGGCTTGCCACAGACGTGGTCAATGCCTCTCTCTATGCCTGTATGCTTGTGTGTGTGTGTGTGTGTGTGTGTGTGTACTGGTGTACACCTAAATGTTTATAACGGTGATTAGAACAATACTGCAGAGACGCCCAAACACAAGCGACCCATCTCCCGTTCTTCTCTAGAGCAAAACGCAACGTTGAGATGCTCTCCGAGAACGAGCCGTTATTCGTTAACAATGAAGAGCCACAGTCACAGTGAATAAACTTACCGCAGTCTTCACACAATATGCTCTCCACATCTTTCTTGAGGGTCTTCTCGGTGCTGTCCAGAGGAGCAAACGACGCTTTGAATACTAAAGGCTCCTCCGTAGGGTCCATGAAAAAGATATATCTGTGGTGCTTCTCCACCGCCACGCACGGAGCCTCGGAGCCGAATTCCCCGATGGTGACTAGCTGCTCGCGCTCCAGCCCGCCGCTGTTCACCGGCCACACGTTCAGCACTTTGACATTCACACTATAGGGCTCCACGGAGACGTTCTCGGGAAGCGAGCTCACCTCGCCTTCGATCACCACGGCCGATCGGTAAGCCTGGTCCTGCAGCGAATCCAAACTCGGGGCGTAGCAGGCGAAGGAGACCCCGATGACGAGCATGGAGAAATGCACCGGATCAAGCCTCCTCATGCCGTCTGCTGTGGCTCAGGGGCGGCCGGCGGCGCTGCTGCAGTGCTCTCGGGGCAGAAGGTGCTGGGGGACTGAGTGCGAATGGGCTTGCGCAAGTGTCCATGCCATCTGCGTGTACTGCTTTCCCCATGCACTTGGTGACGGGGAAACACCAGCCGCTGAGGAACCGGAATCAACCCCGGTCACTGCTGGGCTGCTGCATTCTCCTTCAAAGCACAATCCCTAAACTCAATAAGCATGCATGCATAAATGACGCTCCTTTGCTGCAAGACGCTCCTCGCGCACACACTCCCTCTCTCTCTGTCTCTCTCTCTCACACACACACTGTCTCTCGCTCTCTAGCTAGCTATCTATCCAGCCAATGTCATCATCACCATCATCAATATCGCGCGGAAGGACAGAAAGACGCCTCGCTCGTGCACACAAAAGCGGCGGAGATGCGAAAAAGCTCCAAAGACGCGCTCCGCCGCGCAAACGACGCGCTGCTGTTCGGCTGGGCGATGCAACAAGCGCGCGCCCTCCGCTCAGCGGCTTTTACGTGAGCAGATCTCAGCCGTCTGCTGGAAGTTCTGGCGCAAATGTGCACTAATGTCACGGGAGCGTCCGACCGACCAGCCAGCCGTAGAAAGAAATCCCTCGAAAGCAGGCAACCTGCTGGCGTAAATGTGCGTAAATTGTGTTAATACGCCGCGCGACATCAACTAATAGAGAAACGGCAGTCGGGCCACCGCGGCAGACCGCTGACGCGATGACTAACGCTGCGAAAAGCAGCTGGAAATGCAATCGATGCCTGGTGAAAAGTGCGTTTGCCGTGATTTTCTACTCGAGAACAACCCGCATTCAGGTCACATTCACCATTTTGCCCCAAAAAGCGATCCGCCACGCACCAAGAAGAAAGATACACAGCAAACCACCGAGCATCCTATCAGCCATATTTACCCCGGCAACAGGTCCTGCGGGTATTTGCCATGTACCCAGGGCTCTATAATAAGAAGAGGGGACCGGTCATTGCGCCGTCGTGACAAGTCAAACTAAGTGAACAGAATGATTCGACACAGTCTGGAGGATTATTTTGTGCACGGTTTGGACTGGGTTTTTAACTTGAACATTAGGGTTACATCATGCGTAAATGCGTCGCGAGAGAACGAATGTGCCATTGCCATCCTGTCCTGAGGCTGCTGTAGGGCGACATCTGCAGTCACAACGCGAGTGTGTAACGCAACAGAGAAATGGGCTGCGAACACCTGTCTCGCTCCTGACTCTCGTCGATATTGTTTTAGCGTTTGCTTTACTGGGTCAATGACGAACAAGAATGTTCGAGATGGCAAGAATCTAGTTTAAAACACAGGCACCAAGTTTTTTCAATGTAATCTTTGTATTCACGTTGGATTTTTGAAAAACGTTTATACCATTTTCGCCAGAAATTTTTTTAATGATGGCCATCGTTAAATAAAAAAGTAGCCTACTGAAATACTTGATCTCGAACTCCATTATTGTCAAAAAACGTTTATTTTTGCGGTATTTTCATTTTTTTATGTTTTAATCTTTATTAATGTTCAAATTATATATATATATATATATATATATATATATATATATATATATATATATATATATATATATATATATATATATATATATTATAATTTGGATTATATTTATTTAAAACAACATTATTAATATTATTAGTTACTAATTAGTTATTAGTTACTATTTATTAATAACATTTGTTATCTCTGAGTCTTTAAAACAAATAAGTTACTCTATTTGAGCATAATAAAATGCGCCTTTCATTAAGGAGTCAAAATAACTTACCAAAAACTGAAAAAATGTCTGAAAATTATCAGAAATTATTTTTATACAGTCTTGTTTAAGAAAGAATATAATTAATATTTGAACATTTTTGACCGACAAATGAAAAGTAACTGTGGCATAACCAACTTGCAGGAGCCATTGTTGTCATGTGACAAGAAAATCAACATAGAGGACCCTCATCATATAACTTTGTAAAATATGTTTGAAAACATTGCTATTTATAAAATCAAAGTGATATAAACCGACATGAATTCAAATACATTTTTGAGAATGCGTTGACTTGTTTTATACTAGAATGTTAAAAGACTGTTCCTTTTATCACCTCTTTATTATCACCTCTTTATTACTTACACAGTTGCCTAATAAATGAAGGACACACACACACACACACACACACACACACTCACTCACTACCAGGGGCGTTGCACAAGATCCTGGGCCCTATGCATAGGCAGTCCTGATGGGCCCCCATGACCCCCCAATGAAAATATCCAAGTAAAATAAAATATATTCCAGACTTTTCAAGGGCCCTCTCTTCCTTTGGGGCCCTGGTAATAAGTACTGGTTTTACCCCCAGTCCTACGCCCCTGCTCACTACAGTGCAAGTCTCAGGCTACTAGTAACAACAGCCAGTGCTCCACACAGAGATCTGATCTCACCATCATCCAGTCCGTCTGAAATTACATGAAGAAACAGAACAAATTAAGGCAGACTAAATCCAGAAGAACTGAGGCAACATCTCCAAGAACTAGTTTTTCAGGTAGCTTTGCAAGTAGGTCTCTTGAAGCGTCCTGGAGAAATTTCCACAGTTCTTCCGGATTTAGTCTATCATGTTTTTTTTTTCTGATTCTTCATGAAATCCTCACTAGGTTATTAAAATTAATGGCAAAAGGAATGTTTGGAAATGTAACCTGATATTTCCTTCTGACAAACTACAGCAAAAGATAGAAATAACTGGCTTAAAACCATTTTTCTTTCTTTCTTTTGGGTGAAAATGCTAGTGGTCTAAGACTTTTGCACAGTAGTAGCACTGGTTTGGGTGGTTTATGGGAGGATACAAATTTGTATGGATATGACAGAGGTATTACAATGTAAAGGTGGTTTTTGAAGACACTGCCTATGTCCCTGTAATTCAAATGGCTCAAAAAACATACTAAATGTTTTTTTGGAAATCTAAAAATGAAGAAAGTTTTAGGTGTAGGGTTGGTGTAGGGCGACAGAAAATACAGTTTGTCCAGTAGAAAAACCATTACGCTTATGGAGAGTGTATAACTTCTACTTATGCTTTTATGCATCCTCAAAGCATTTAGTGAGCAACAACCTCAGAATTCATTCACTCATAATAAAGCTGGAAAAATTCACGTGTTGACAGTCTCTCCTGTGGGCGCGGCGCTGTCGCTGTCCGTGGTGCTGAACAGCAAACAGATGTGTGTCTGTTAGTCCATAACATTATCATCACTAAGCCCTATCATCTACTCTGTGACTGAGTAATTTGACATCTTATTAGTTTTAATCTAGTTCACTTCACGGTCACTTTTTATTTTTTTTTTTTTTTCCAACTACGCATACTTGTAACAAGATAAATATAAGAGGATGTGTGAAAATATATAACAGTAATAAAACACAATCACATTTATTAGCCTATTCTTTCCCTTTCCCTGTCTGTCTTTCACACACACATACACCTATTAAACACATGCAGACGAGTCATGCTAATATGAGAGATTATCTACATCTGGTGATGAACAAACAAACGAAAAAAAACAATGGCTAAAAACTTACAAAGAATGGCAAAAAAAAAAAAAAAGATCCAAATAACTTAATGAAGAATTTTACTGCTTTATGCGCAATCGTAACGCTGATGTGACTTTTACCAACACACTACTGATCTGAAGAATCTCACGGACTGCAGAAATAGAGCCCCTCCACCAGAGGAGACTTCAAGATGAGCTTGTAAGACGCATGTAAGAACCCTTTCTGTGTGTAGGGTATATACAGAAGTTTTTCTGTAAAAACATCATGACACAAAATAAACGAGCCGCTAATCTTTAACATGAATCTTCAACAACTAGGAGTCTACTACAAAAAAATGAGTAGGACAACCAGGTTTGTACATCGGAATCCACAAATGGTTACAGAATGTTTTGTATTTGTAGTTGTATTTTCATATAAAATTTTGTTTATGTAATACTATTCCTTGCAAAATCATACATTTATAAATGTAATTAGCTAAAAAAAAAAAAAAAAAAAAAAAAAAAAAAATCCAAGAAAGAAGCTGAAATAGCCTACATTTGAATCCTTTACATAGGCTAACACTAAACATTCAATTGCTTTTAGGACAATCAAATAGTGGTATACTTTTAAGAATAATATAATACGCTTCAGATTATTTCAGAATGTCATGTGGGCTATTGTAACCCTCTAAAAATATTTTGTTTATTGTCTCTTTGCGGCGCATCTGTTCCAAGTTGAGGCTGGTCGCGGAGGTTGCGTCTCCTCGTTCCGGGAGCGTCTCTGGCAGCAGCTCTCGCGAGAGTTGTGCGGTCGCTCGGCAGCAGTCGCTTTTGCAGCAGGGAGACGGAGAGAGAAGGTAAGCGGGGAGGCTGCATCATGGCGGACAGAGACAGTGGAAGTGAGCACGGTGGATTCGCCACAGGCCCCGGCCCGATACACGCGGGCGCCGCGTCGCGGCTCCAGCACGACACGGAGGAGCTCGCCTCGAAGCGGGTGGACATCCAGAACAAACGCTTCTATCTGGACGTGAAGCAGAACGCCAAAGGCCGCTTTCTGAAGATAGCAGAGGTCGGGGCCGGGGGAAACAAGAGCCGCCTGACTCTCTCCATGTCCGTCGCCGTGGAGTTCCGCGACTACCTAGGAGACTTCATCGAGCACTACGCCCAGCTGGGCCCCAGCAACCCTGACACGGTGCAGGACGAGCCCAGGAGGGCGCTTAAGAGCGAGTTTCTGGTGCGCGAGAATCGGAAGTACTACATGGATCTGAAGGAGAACCAGAGGGGGCGGTTTCTCCGGGTCCGGCAGACCGTCAACCGCGGGCCCGGCATGGGAGCCTCGCAAGGCCAGACCATCGCGCTTCCCGCACAGGGACTCATCGAGTTCCGCGACGCGCTGGCCAAACTCATCGATGACTTCGGTGTGGACGAGGACCCCGCGGAGCTGCCCGAGGGCACGTCGCTGACGGTGGACAACAAGCGCTTCTTCTTCGACGTGGGCTCCAACAAGTACGGCGTCTTCATGCGGGTCAGCGAGGTGAAGCCCACCTACCGCAACTCCATCACGGTGCCCTGCAAAGTGTGGTCCAAATTCGGCACGACCTTCTGCAAGTACGCAGACGAGATGAAGAAGATCCAGGAGCGGAGCCGGGAGCGGAGGGCGCGCGAGATGCTACCGGAGGGCCTGCACGAGGACGACGGGGACGAGGACTAATGCATCTATGAGTGCACAGAGCGAATGACATGATAATCAGACGTTACTGTAATGTGGAATCGATCTACACACACACAACCCTCACAGACTCAAACAGTTGCATCTCTTCACTCATCGCCGGAAGTTACCCACCATTTAACAGTAAGACGCTGCTTTCGACAACATGATGTATGAACCGTGTCCAGGATGGTGCAGGAGTCTGTGTATATCCCTCTTTACCCACGTGTGTGACACATCCAAGCTCTTGTGCACTGCAAAAGTCCACTTGTTTTCCAGTACAAATATCTAAATATCTTCACAACTATATATATATATATATATATATATATATATATATATATATATATAAGTTAACTTTTTTAAAAAATGTATATTTTTTAATGGTTTTATTTTATTATTAAATCCAAAAATGCACAATTTTATTCAGACCACTTATGACACAGCAAAGAATGTCAGTGCTGGAAATAAAAGAACATGCCTAGTTAATGGTAAAATGACACTTTATATAAAAACACATGAGTGGGGATAGTTGTAATACGATTCAATATGCTTTCTAAACACTTCAGCACTGACACCTGTCAGTCATGTTGCCGACTTGACAGCGGCCGCTTCGTGTAAAAACTGATGACCTAATGTGTTTTGCAGATTTTAAAATGTACTTTCTTAATTAAAAAAGTACAAAGTGAGGTGAAAATGCTGCTGATATTCAGCATGCACATTGGGGTTTTTAAACAGAGCATGCAAAGTGAGTGACGTCACTGTGACTTGTTGCTTATTGGAGCAGCTGACCCCACTCTTAGAATTCTGCTTGTGATGTAAATAATTTTAAAGATGCTGTGTATTTGACTGGATAACAAGATGGACCTTTTTTATTTTTTTTGCAGTGTAACTATTTCCAAAGGTGCAAAATGAAAAAGAGGAAGAAATATATAATTAGTGCTCACTTTTGACTTCCAGCACAAAAGCTATTATTTAGGAACTGTTGGAACCAAAGGTTCAACATGCAAACGAACATCAGAAGTGAAGGAACAGTGATGCGGGAGTGCTGTGAATATTTAAACATGCACTATTATTAGATTATCCAATTTATATGAATGGATGTCACCCCCTCTGGTTCGACTTAAAAGGTGCACTTGGTCATTTTTTCATTATTTAAACAGTTTTTTGCTGGTTCATCTTGGGGCCCGCCATGTTAAGATCACGTGACCAGCCAATTAACAACAAACTCAATGTTATTAGTCACTTTCATTTGGAAAATAAATTCATCATGGCAGAAGAAGCTTTGTGTCTCATATAAACCAAAAATGACCAAGTGCACCTTGAAATGCATATGAGGAAATCTATATGTTGTTTACTCGTTTGCCTTTTAACTCTATACACAAAGCAAATGAGATTGTTTGCACGCGTCATGCAATGTGTGCTTCGGTAGCCGCACAGCGAAGGCATTGCTAAAACAACCGGTTGACGTTTGTTCCTGTTAAATACGAACCCTGTTGCACCATTGCCCTCTGACATTTGGGCAGACGGTTTCATTGAAGTGCTAACTTAGATATACAAACTATGATTTTGTGAATCAGATGTACTTAGATCCTTATGAAATTGCCCACGTTTTCTGTGGGAATTTGTCTTTATTTTGTTTTTGGGGACGGGGTGGGAGGGGGGCAGGTACTCAAAAAGGAGCTGTCCACTAGTGCGAGTTGCGTTAATATCTGCACGGAGCATCCTCTACAACGTCAAAAAACAACTCTGGTGCCTTATATTCTCCACACGTTTACATGCTTTACGTGTCTGATCATTTTCTTTCCGATCGCTGTTTGTCTTTCTTTGTCGTTCGGGGTCACAACAGCATAGTTGCCACTCGTGGAGCTTCTTCGATGACTTCTTCGACAAGCCAGTTAATGGAAGAGGCGCGCAGCCTCTTGAACCTCCACGTTGCTGGGAAAAGAACGATGATGTCGTAATCAAACAGCACTGACGTAAACATGGACGTGCTGCGTTGACGTCATATCAGAATTACTTGGTTTTCCATGGCGGTGCTCAAAGCCAAAATCGATCCATGTGCGGTTTTGTCCTTGATGCCAGCCTTTGCAAAATTTAAAAAAATTATGATTAAGACGTAAACAGTTTTTTTGCTTGTCAAAAACATAGGTAATTCTGGCACGACGCGAATGCAACAGTAGTCACCTAAAGGCGGTGGAGGTCTGCTCTTCGTGCTCTGTGTAAAAAAATAAAAAATAAAGATAAAAAATTAAAAGGTTTAAAAGAAAAGCTGCGTGTAAAAAAAAAAAAAAAAAAAAAAAAAAAACAGCGTGATAAGGCTGTACTTATGTTTCTCGCTACAGTCCAGCATTATTCTAATGTAGGCCTATATTAGTAGACTTACGGCCGAGGCAGTAGCCTGTATGATTTTTTTGTATGGTGCTAATATCCCCGTTCGTGGGATTTACTTCTGCCGGTCTTAACAGTTGCTGAATTCATTTGTTGTCAACCTCGTCACATCGCACCTTGAGATTTTACTTTTCTCACTAAAGTTACAGTGCTAACATTTCATTATTGTGTGCAATATATTGTAGGCTGCGTGCCAATGGCGGCGTTGCCCAAAATTCAGTCCCTCCGCAGGTTCACGTCCCCCTTCGGACCCCCAAAGCAAAACTATTCCTAAAAAATCTTATAATGGGTACTCTATTCAATGCCTGATTGGAAATCCTACAAAATCGCAGAATGATGGTGCGATAACTATAAAAAAATAATCAAACTACACACAGTCAAATTAAACATTTGCCATTCTGTTTTTGTTAATCCAGTCATATATTCCAGATGATTCGAACTATGAATGTTAACGCTACAAAAGCATTAACAAAAAAACTACTTTTGAGTATCTAGAAGACAATAATGCAATGTTTTTGAAAAGGCATTACTGATGGCTACCTCTTGGGGTCCGAGGGGGGATTGGATTCTGCGAGACGAATGAATCTTGCGTGAGGTCGGCATTTTGTGTGTGTGGATATTTGTCCCCTGCAACGACAAAAAATGTACGCTTGAGGCTCACTCTAATCGAAACATGTCTCTGCGTATTAAACTAACCTTTTTTAAAAGTTGAGGGTTTATTCTACTAACTAAACCAGTCACCACAAACAGGGACCATCTGAAAGCACCTGCATATGGCGGCAAATCTGCTCTCCGCCAATCAGATGCAATCCTGTGTGACCTAAAAATATAGTGATGTAGTCACTTTAAAAGCTTCTCGGTGGTTGGAGTAGTTTAATACTCGGTTACTAATATATATGTATTTTTTTATTTTAGGCAATGTTAAATGCAAATGCTTCAGTCAGAGATATTCATAACTATTTATTTGATAAAATATATCTTATGAATGTTGTTTGGAAAAAAGATAAAGGCTATTTTTATCAGACCCTCTCTTGACATAAGCCAGCTCACTAGTGTTGCAGTGAAAAGCCTGTTGCTGTCAGACCCAAACGTCATAAATACATGGTTATATAGGGTTTTGTAAAAACGAGACCTTTATATGTACTAAAACCACCAGCCTACGGACAGTTTGGGGGTTTCTAGCCACAGACTCCCATGCTAAAGGCCCATTTTGTGCTAAGCACATGAGGAAGTCTATAGGGGATCAAGGCTGACATTATTCCTGTGGAGCGTTTGGTCTCTTGTTTACCACTGCACAATATTAAAGCATACATACGCACTTTGTCTCGCTCGATATGCCCTTGCATCTCTTCAAGACTGAATCTGAAATGGCATGCTTCTTTTGTAGGGGCTATTTTAGGTCTATTTGTACACTGTTATATTTCTTTTCCTCTTGAGACCAGTAAGCAAATCTTTTTCCTATCACTGCCCGGATCCAATTACGAAAACTGCTCGATGCGTGCCACAGTACGAAATTTAAACTGGAAGTCACATTTAAAGGTGTTTTCTAGAGCAAAACGATGCAAAAATACACCATCGATCGAATACGCACAGGTTTTAAGTCAATCTTGAAGGTGCTATTGGCTACTAAATGGCTCAGACCTGTCCGGGTGGCATCGTACAGCCAGACTTTCTCATGTAATAGTGTTCGAGCTCTCCATCAGCTAAGACCAGTATTGGTTTGATGCACAACAGCATGTGGGGACAAAAAATTAGACGGTACTCTGACTGCATGCTAGACTGGAAGAGCAATTTCAGTCTTTTCTCCAATTCCAGGTGCTGATTCGAACGTCACCTGTACTTAATGAGCATAACTGAACTAACGGAGCTGCACATACACCTTAAAGCCCTCACGTATGTGCAGTTTCCAATACGAAGAGCGAAGCGCAACCTTTTAACTTGATCTATGTGTTAATCTCATGAAGCGTGTGTGTGTGTGTGTGCGATTATCCGGTTCCCCTTCCCCCGTTAAACCACGGCCAGTCACCAACTTGGGTTAGTTCTCATACTTCACGTTCCTTCGGTCTCACAAGCTCAAGGCTTTGACCTGCTTGGCATGTAACTGTGAGCATTTTGCGTATTAAGCAGACTGTCTGGGAGGGGTCCTGCATCGAAGGTCAATGCACAAGGAGGGTATTCACATATCCCACCAACCATTTCCTTTTTATTCCCTATCAAATGTGTTGTACTTAAAAATATATATATGACCTGTGATGTGTGTGTATATATAGTTTGTTACATATGATGCTCCTCTTTATTAAAAAACATAGCATATATATATAAAAAATACATAAATATGTATATGATTCCTATATATGTGTTCCTATATGCATAGGAAATGTATGTAGGAAAAAGCATATTGCTGTTTTTTTCCTTTGTATTTTATACTTACAGAAAGCATTGAATCAAATGGATAAAATACTTGCACTTTAAATATATAAAGAAAATAAAAAATCAGCATATTATTTTTGATAGGTGACCTCACATTCAAAGATTCTATAATTACTTTCCAGGCTTTGTGACAATTGCTGTTTGGCAGAAATCTATGAAGTTCTTCTACATATTGAAGTCTATTTTGTCTGTGTTACAGAAGGTTTACTAAAGTAAATTGCATGATGACTAAGTATTGCACCAACTGTTAATTTTCTTTAGTTGGTTAAAAATGTCTAATGAAAAAATACTGTGATGATTATTCTCATGTGTGTACCCATGTTAAACTTAAGTCATACATTCGAAGGTATTCAGTTCAGCCTTTCCTATAACATGAATATGGTGCTTAAATTGGCTTAGAGATCCATTGTGTTCTACTCTTCATCATTGCCACAACCATCCTCCTCCTCCTCTGCATCCTCTGTTTGTTCCCTTGGCTGTTTGCGTGTTCTCACAATTTTATTCAGATTTACGTTTCTTGGTAACAAGTGTGTTTTTGTACAGGTACGTATGTTGTTCTTGAGTTGGAAAGCCTTTGTGTCTGAAAATGACTAATTGCAATAAATCATCCATTCCTCCCTGGCAATGATTGGTTTTTGTCTTCTTGAATTCTTACGTCCACTTTCAGTGGTGCTTTAGAAGAATAGTTGACCCAAAACTTACAATTCTATCATCAAAGTTGTTTGGACTCCATTGACTCTTAAAATATATTATTTTGTGAACGACAAAAGAAAGTCAAACAGGTTTAAAACCACATGAAGGTGAGTAAATTGACAATTTTCATTTTTAGGTAAATTGCCTGTTCAAAGCATCAAAATAACCTACTTTAACCCATGTGCTTTCAATTGAAACAGGAGTTTCATGCAGAGCAGAACAATCTTTTTTCTATTGTTTATACCACAGTTGAGAACCAAGGGACATGCTATTTCCTGTTGCTAGTCAGAGCTAGGTCGTATTAGCAAGAAGGATTTTTTTCACAGAGAGCATTTGATTGGACTGTGCAGAATGATTTTTTTTTGGTCCCACTTTATATTAAATGGCCATGTACACTGGTCAACATTTGAAGTGGATCAAAACGTTTCATCAAAGTTGTCATATAACAAAATTGCGTTCTTGTCTTATGACAATTTTTATAAACTCTTTCAAATGTTGACTACTATACTTCAAAAAAATAATAATTATTTTGTTCTTATTGTTTTACAAAACACTTTTGCTGCTATTGAGGTGGAATACGGGTATGGTTAGGGACAGGTTTTGTGGTGTGGGTGGGATGGGTCAACAGTGTAATTATAAATGTAGTTAGAAATTAATTATGAAATGTAATTACATGCGGGTATTTTAAAAATATAAGTACAATGTAATAAATAATTAAAGTAAGTACATAGTAGTTAAGGCCACGTAATATGAAGTGGGACCTTTATTTCAATATTTCAATTTAGTTTGTTCCCTCGTGTCATTCCAAACCTGTAAGACGGTCATTCATCTTCGGAACACAAATTCAGATATTTTTGATGAAATCCGAGAGCTCTCTGGACCTCCATAGACAGCAAAGATATTACCACAATCAACGCAAAGACATCGGTAAAATAGTCCAAATTTCATCAGGGGTTTAGGGGTTCAACTGTAATTGCTAAAGTCACTATTTTTGTTTTCTTTGCACACAAAAAGTATTCACGTAGCTTCGTTAAAATTGCGATTGAACCCCTGACGTCCCATGGACTGTTTTACCGATGTCCTTGCTATGTTTTTGTGCATTGATTGGTAATATCATTGCTGTCTATGGAGGTCCAGAGAGCTCTTGGATTTAATCTAAAATGTCGTAATTTGTATTCCGAAGATGAACAAAGGTCTGATGAGTTTAGAACGACAAGAGGGTGAGTAATTAATGACAGAATTTTCATTTTTGGGTGACCTATCCCTTTAACGAGCTGCCCAACAAACTTTAAATACTAAAAAACTACTGAAAGCCATCAATGGCAATGTTCTCACTGCAGTTTCTAAAGGCTATTACAGGCAATGTACTTAATATATAATTAGAAAACAATTGTATAATCTGAAAGTGCTTGGCTATAGAAATTGTAGAAGTGTTATCAGGTCTGGCCTACATCTGAGGTTACATTTTCTAGAAATATCTGAAATAACAATCATCAAGATAAAGCTTCACAAATTTCAGGAACTTTGAAGCCTAAATACTGTTGGCAGAGGTAAACTCTTTCAAACTTTATTTAAAATAAAGATTGTGAGTAGATGCATTTATCTGTTTGGTGTGGTGATGTTTAATGTCCCCAACAACCTCTGTAGTAGTACTTGTTAGCAAATGCCTTTTTCAAGACAAGAAAAAGCTTTAACAAATATCATAAATGAAGTATTATGTATTTTAAATTGCCGAATAAAAAGTGAAATATCTTGAGCTTGTGATACAATATTATATACGACATACAATATTTCAGACGTTTAACCAAAAACTCATTCAAAAAACCCAGCTGACATTGGGACGATGGAAATAAAGGTGCAAAAATACTGAATTGTCTGTAGGTTTTAGGACTCATTCTTTCAGTGCTCTGTAGTTTAACTGACATTTTAAACTTAAGTCAACAGAAAAAGAAAACTCTTTGAGAACACATTGTATTATTGTGGGTGATTATTCAGACTTGCTCCCACTAAAGTGACTTTCTTTTCAACCAGTGTCACCAAGCGGAAGTAAAATGGGTTGCCGTTTCATGTTGACTTGAAAAATTGCTGCCTTAGATATGGTAATTGGTAATACCTGCTTGATAATAATGTAATAGAATTTCCCAAGAAAATCTATGATTTTGCATTACAATAAAGACATTATATATGAGAAGAAAGATGTACCAGTGCTGTTCTGTAAGAAATGATTAATGCAGGACTTGGCAAATGAGCTCCTACTAACCTGTGTGGCAGAAATAAGGACTTTAAATTAGATGAAACACACAGACTCCTTCCATACAGGCAGAGATGGTGAAATAATCATCACAATCTTTTATTACAACAGCGTCTGAGTTCTACCCTAAACGGGAAAATCATGTTAGCACAACAGCCAAAGCGAAAAGTAGGCTATAGAGGTCCCTTTAAGAAAGCCATTACTAAGAATGTATAAAATTGCAGCTCTTACGTCATTCCACATCCATAAAGCATAAAAGAGCCAAAAGCTCATTCTCTCACTTTCAGTGTCCTCATGCTTTACAACAGGACTATAAAAATCTACTTGCACTTGCTCAAAGTTTGTACCGTTAAGTTTCAGAGTCCTATTTGGTGGCTCAAGAACAATTATCTTCCTCAAAATGACACGTTTCCAGGATTGAGACGTTTCGATTCGCTACAGTGATTCAGATGAAGAGGCAGGGAGGTTCATGGTGTGTTGTTTGCAGTCCTGCTGCTCAATATTCAGTCCAGGTTGAATTTTCTGCAGGCACATAGAGACACATAGAGGCTTTGTGGTCCATTGAATAGAGAAAATGAGGGCGTCGCTTTCAGTCTGAAATGTTTTTCCTCTTCGTCACTGTTTTGCATACTCAGACTCAACTTGCAATCTTCCTTCCTCGCTTGTGCGCATACAATTACAATGTCCCATACCCTGTCCCGTGTTAAGACACTGTATTTTCCAACATCCAACATATCCCTGGATCCATTAATCAGCCGGCATCTCTTCAGTTAAGAGAGTTAAAAAACAACAGTGTGGGTTAAACTAATCGAGGGTCAAACGTAGTCATCTTTACAAGCGTCTTCCCGCTATATTGGCTCCAAAAGGAGAAAAAAATTTACAATTAATAAATATTACATAATAAATAATTACAAGGGGGTAGTTGTATAACACTACAGACAGCCCACGTGAATCTTTACATGCACCCCAACGTGTGGCTAAGCCCTTAAACTGGCTGCTTCATGAGGCCGATACTGTGAGCGTCTCACAATTACATCAAATGCTACATCTACACCAGACCTGTCAATCAGGAAGCCTTTAACGTGCACAGCCTTGAGATAGACACACGTCATGATGTCGTAAAGAATGTCAAACACTGAAAAGTGATGTCATGATTTATTTAAAGGTGAAATGTGTCATTTCTGTGCCACGACGGAATTGCAAATGTGACAAAGATAACGACTTTATTCAACAATTCAACACACGCATGCGTCGTGGTTTTCTTGTGAATGTGCATCTAAGACTGACACGGAGGAGATGAAATTGTTGAATAAAGTTATTTTTGTGTCTTCGCACACAAAAAGTATTCTCGTAGCTTCATAACATTGTGGTTGAACCACCGATGTCACATGGACTATTTTAACAATGTCCTTACTACCTTTCTGGGCCTTAAAATTGGTAGTTACATTGCTGTCTGTGCAGGGTCAGAAAGCTTTCGGATTTCATCAAAATACATCAAAATTATCTCTAAATATGAACTAAAGACTAACGAATTTCTAACGAACAACAAACAACAACAGGGTAATTAATGACAATTTTTTCATTTTTGGGTAAATTATGCCTTTAATCATCATCATGATGAAGAGGAAAGCTTATCTACTCACTAGTCGCTTTAACAGCCTTGTTGTGTTTATTATTATTATTATAGCAAACTATTCTAACTTTCAGGGAAAATGTTTTTTGTTGTTGTTGGAAGGTTAATGGTGGAGAAGTTGAAGTCCAGTGACTGTGGTGTAATTTGTTCATAGACTATGTTTAGCTCTTTACTTTTAGTGACTGTATTTAGGTTTCAAAATTCTAAAAAGTTTGTCCATTTGTGAAGATTATTATGTTGAACAATGCATGTAAGAATCATACTTTGACAAAATACTTTGTCATCTCCACATTGAAATAAAAACAACATACATTTCACCTAAAAAAACAAAAAAAAACAATTTACAACATACATTTCACCTAGTATCCCAAAGCATCACATTGTTGCTTTGTGATGTCAATGTGTCTTTGTGCCTTCATAACACTTCTTAAAGCGACAGTTCACCCAAAAAATAAAAATGTTGTCTTCAAGTCATTCCAAACCTGTATGGCTCTCCATCGATGGTATAACACAAAAGAAGATATTTTGAGAAATCTCTTTTTTTTTCCTACAGTGGAAGTAAATGGGGTCTGATGTTGTTCTTCAAAATATCTTCTATGTTCCTCAGAAGAAAATCATACAGATTTGGAACGATATCAGTTTTTTCATTTTTGGCTGAACTGGCGCTTTAATGGAATCTAAATGAATTTCTTTGTTGTGTCACTGTAACGTCACAGTAAAATTCTAAATGACATCACAACGTGACCATGTCACAGTGCATCCTCTGCAACACATCTGTGATGCCGCAGTTCACTTTCTCTTGACTTTATATGCAGTGTTGTCATTTCTTCCCACTTATACAGTCTTGGTCTCCTCATTTTTCGTTTTTGGCACATAACGTTCATAGCATTATTAACAATGTTTATTGTTGTAGTAATAATACTAATAATACATATAATGGTCATAATAAATTTACTGTACATTGAAATAATAAGGACATTATAATGCTACGTTTGTATTTCTCTCGACTCTGTCTCACGTATTCGAACCCACTGCAGTCAGGCTCAGACGTGAGTGTGTCACATGAGTTCAGAGTTCAAAGAAGGCTCTTCAGCTATTGTGCTCTGGGGCGTGTTTATGACCGGCCCGTCCATTGACCCCCTGACCTTGGCTGATTGAGGGGCTGGACTGAGTTTTCCGCAGGTAACTTTCTTTTGCCTCCCCACTGAACATACTGGCTTCAATCTTATCCAAATCATCACTTCCTGCGCGAAACTTGGCCTGCAGGAGGCTGATGTACGTCTCATAGCGACATTTCTGCAGACAGAGAAAAAAATAAAGATTAAAATGGCTTTAAATTAAAATTATTGGTTTTGGTTAGTAGCATTTTACTGTTTGTAATTTGCATTATTTTTCCTGTTGACCAGGACCATGATCAGAACAGACTTGTGACATGTTTTTTGGTCACGACCCACCAATTGGGAACCACTGATATAGATGTTTTACAGATGCTACTTTATGACCAATGAGTACTTAATCACTTTAAACCAATCATTTGATAACTAAAACAAAGGTTAAAATGAGTTTGACTCAAACCTATATGTTCTTCTCCATCAGGCCTATACAAGAGCTAAAGCATAATTGTAACATCTAAAAAGCATTCATATGAGCTCTGAGACAGGTGACTTTGTATTGTTCTGACCTCATAGGTTAAATAGTGCTCTTTGATTCGATACTCTTCTGATTCTTTGCTCTTGGGCGTCAGATCTGGTGGGCTCCTCTTGTGTTCCTCCAACTCCAGAGAAATCTGCTTCAGTTTGTTCTCATGGGACTTCAGTTGCTCCTCCTGTATAAATTAGAACCACCATTATGTAAATACTGTACAACACCTACAATTTTTTTTGAACAGTCAACAATAGGCTTATAAATCGCTATAAATTTCATTAGTATTAGATTACTATACCATTGACAGAAACTTTCAATCATTACATTACTAAATTCAGTAGGAAAATAATTATAAAAAATAATTATGAAAAATGTATTACAAATTAAAAATTATTTTAAAAATATATAATTAATAATTATATAATTAATAATTTTATTTTTTTAATTATAGAATGACTATATTATATTTTATAATTATATAAAAACAGGTCTGGAACAAAATGCGTGCGAGAAGCATCTTTTTTTTTGTTGTTGCATTTTTAATCTATTGTTTATAAACAAAATGAGGAATGAGTAAATAAGAAAAAGTAAATAAAAATCATGTGTTGTTATTGCTCCAAGTACATTTGTCAAACTGGAAAAGGAAGGTCAATACGACCCCACTGCATCATGGGATACAGTATTCTCACAGAGTATTGTGCAATACTTTAACACCAGTGTTTACGTTGACACCAATAAACAGTTTAATACATCATTAATAATAATCGAATTTCTAAATTATTCCACTACGTAATGAAGTTCATTAGTCTGTAGACTGTTTACAGTTATATTTTGCACCTGGTTAAGTCTCGTTGTGGATGAAGGCAGCAGTGGTCTGCAGAATTTCTTCATGGAGCCGATGGCGGCGGGAAAAGCAGGAGCCGAGAAAAGAGCAGTGACCAGATTAATCCTGAAAATCCATGACATCATCTCCTCTTCACTCCTACACACACACACATTTAAAGGGAAAGTCAAACAAGAAAACAATGAAAGCAATCTGCCCCTATTACTCTGTGACATAGTGGATGGTTAAGTAGCCAGCTACAGTAAAAGCAACAAGAAAAAGATTCTCGGAGCAGCTGAAGAGGTTTGATTCTTACGGGGCCTGCAGGAGGAAGACTCTCCAGTCCGAAGTCTTGAGTTTCAGGACGTTCTGTCTTTTGCTGTAGTCACAGGCCCTAGTAGCAAGAGCGTGGTGAACCCGTACTGCATTCTTCAGGTCCACCTCTGACAGATCTTTATCAGGCTTATACTCATCCTGACCATACGGGGGGGACAGAGAGAAGAATGAGTGAAAGCAAAAATGAAAATAAATTATAGAGAGACAATGGCTGCATTCCGAAACCCTACTGAGCTGCAGCACTTTAAGGCACCACAAAGGCAGTTCCAAAAGCAAGCAGCAGAACTAGATTCGATAATTACGCTGTTTTACAAGAAATCTGCTTTTTGTCAAATTGTAAAAAAGTACAGAATGTATCCTTCAATGTGAAAAAGTAAGCAAAATGTAAATTAGAAGAATGCATTTATTTCATTCAATACTGAAAAGTACTAATAAAACAGGTTTGGTTACCCACAATTTGTGTTTGTTTATTCATAAATTGAATTAACATTACTTATTGAAATAATAATTCTAAAAACCTAAACTAAATGAAAATGAGAAATGTTACCTAAATGAACTGTAATGTAAAACTACAACTGAAATAAAAATAAATTCAACGTGAACAGTAAAAAAAAAAAAAAAAAAAAAAAAAAATATATATATATATATATATATATATATCTATATATATATAATATATATATATATATTATTATTATATATATATATAAATTATAAACTAAATTACTAGTTAAACTATTTAAAACAAAAACTCAAAATATAAATATTAATAAAATAATATTTAAAACTAGTATAATACTAGTATAAAAGAGTAATAAAATTAAATTAGTCACTTGTGAGGTTTGATTGCATTTAGCATGTCACTTTAGAAGAAAGCTGTTATGTTTTGGAAAAGAGTCTATGACTGGAATACTAGAGTAGACACTGTTAGGATGTTGTATGTCATAATATATATGGCCTAATGTATTTTAAACAGTGCACTATGTAAAATTTAAACTTCACTGTTGTCACATGACTTAATTCTATAGGTTACATAATTCAATGAGTGATGTCAAGTGATAATCTTGGAAATGTATCAATTATTTTGCATTCTGAATATAATTTTGTGTAATAAATGTCTTAACTCTTGGAAGTATTTCAAATAATGTGTTTAGAAGGTTATTATAAGCTTGTAAACTGTAAAAGAACACAGTCAAATTCAAATGCATTGCACGTTGTGGAAAACAGTAATCAGTGTAGTGGGCCCTTGATGGACATTTTGGCAGACTATTCCTTACACATTATAGTACACATACTGCAAAATATAGTATGACTGTGTGTGGTGTGTGTGAGTGTGTGGGAAGTAGATTTAAATTACTTTCTGCAGGTAGAGAATCATCCCCTTCAGCACGGCATAAAACTTCTTCCAGCCTCTACGTCCTCTCGGGGCTGCAGAGAGACAAAATAAAAGAGAAAAAGTGTGTGTGAGAGAGAGACAGAATAACGACACACTTCACTAATGAGCTCCGCTGTTGTTTGCTGCAACACAAGTCGAGGAAAGAAGATCTCTAGAACAAACTTCACTGCTCAAAAATAAACTCCACCACAATGGAAGATACAACCTAATTTTTTAATTAAAGCAGCTGAATTATTAAACAGAAAGAAATCTTGGCGGGTCCTAAATAATGCTGATTTATTGCATTCCAAAACTTGCTGTTTACTGCCTACATAGCCAGCTACCTTGAAAGACAACATCCTAACCATCATGGAATCTCATAAGTGACCGAGTGTTCTGCATCAGAAGAGCTGCCACACACAACACAAACAGGGCTGAGAATTTGACTTGTTTTTAATAGATTTTAACTTTAGAATGCTGTTATTGGTGTGAAACTAATCAACATAAAAATACACAGCACTCAAGTATATATGCAGTGTTCCTCATTTGTAAGTCAATTTGGATAAAAGCATCTGATAATTTAATAAATGTATATGTAAATAAATATATAATTTTTTAAAACAAATTTCATATTTTGTCATTTAACTTTTTGAACTTTTAATAAAATAAGTTTATTTATATTCAACTGCTCTTTTATCTTCATTTTTCACTGAGGTTGTTTATTGTTATTGTCAAGTGAAACTAAAACTACAGTTATTAAAAATAATTTTCAAGTTACTGAAATAAAGCTGAAATAAACAAAATATAAATATAAGATGAAAACATAAAAAAGAATAAAAAAATAGAAGTTTAAGTTGAAGCACTAAAATTACTAAAAATAATAGTGAAATAAAAACTATAGATAACTTTAAGATAACTTTTCATTAATTTTGGCTAAAGTGAGGAAGCAAATTATTGGCCAAATGAAGGCATCTTAGTCTAATTAAAATGGAAGCACATCTCTGATGCCTTAAAATGTTGTCTTAATAGGCAGCACACTAGGTTTTGGAAGCTGGAACAGAGACATGATTTACCTTTGTGTTTATTCATATATGTGTCTGTTATATTTTGCCTCTTATATTGATACAAAGTAAAAAAAGGTTAAGAAATGATGTGGAAAGAGCACTGGGAAATTAATACCAAAAGCATGATTTTGCAGAACAAAAAAAGACACGTACTGCGTTTGCCGTCCATGTCTGCGTGGCTTTTGCGTGTCAGAATGCCGTGTTTGTACGTCACAGCATTGAGTAAAAGTGGAATGGCGATGAAAGGGTTACTGCCGTCCGTTACCCTGACAACCCTCTTCCCTCCCACCTCACACTGATCCTCCACCAGCTCCGACAGACTCTTCCTCAGCTCCTCTTCCTCACTGCAGAAACAGAGCAGATTAACCAGCATTAATGCACATGTGCAGGTACTGCGCACATTACACGCAGATTAGCCCCAGAAGTCACATGATAATGCGAGCGCACTTGACTCCTGGGGATGATATTGGATACTCACATCGCCCACTCCAGCTTCTCGTTCTTTATTGAGTTATAGAGCACCTAAACCAGGACAGAGACATATGAGACTGTTATACTGTACGTCTGAAACACCACAACTGCACCAATACAGTCAGACAGGCTTATGGGACCAAGCATATGAAATAATACTCTTTTGAATCTAATTTAAAAATGAATGCGTCTTTTGTTGCATTCAAAAATGCAATTATAATATGCGCATTATGCGGTTACTGCGTTTCAAGTGTGTTTTTATGAAATCAGTCAGGTTTGGTGAGAAATCACACTGTATCAGTAAATATGCATGTGTTTTTCTGAAGCGATGTTTCTTTTTCATACCACTGGTTGTCAATAATAATAATATAATAGAAATAAAGGAAGCATATGCATGTCTGCATATTGTAATTACCTTGAGCAATTCTTTGGGAAAATCTTTGCCGTCGTTGAGGCCGTCCAGATTGCTAATGAACTGCTGGCAAGACATCTTCTTCCCAATATTCTGCAATACAATAACACAATACCATGTTACAACAATAATGACATATATGTCAGTTAGTATCATCTTATCAATGACGGAAACAACTGACCCTCTGCTAAGCTATCCTTCAAAACTGTTGCCATCTAAGACAAGTGTATACAGATTGATTGAATATTATTCTTCTAAAAAGGGAAAGAATGCATTGTGACATTTTTCTTTAAACTTAATTGATTAATTATTCAGTGACATGATTAAAAACTGTGACTGTGAATCACAATTGAGGAAATTGCTTGTGGGCTGTTTAATACACAGCATCCACTTCTCAAGATTTATTTAAAGATTTGGAAAAAGCGGCAAGATGTCACTTATAACCTCTCAGTGTCAATATTATATTATATTTTGTTCAGTTCCTGTAAAACCTCTCCAAACGCATGATATCCTTAAATTTACTTACATTAGAAAAAAGCAAAAGCCAAAAAATACCAAACAATAACAATTGCAAAGAAACCAGCAGCAGATTTGTCAATAAGTATTTAAGAAAAAGGCTCAAATTAAAGGGTCAACTTATTAAAAAAAAAAAAACACATGTCACCGGAGGTAAACTAACATTAGCCACAACTGCCATCAGGACAAAGTATTAAACATAACTGCATTTTTTTTTATTGTATTATGTTATGCTTGTACATGCAAGTCACCACCACAATATTTAACTGTTGCATGTGGTTGCCAGGATGTTGTATAGAGTGCAACAGGCGGGTTCTGGAAGTAAAAAATTGAATTCATTTTCTCCACAGGGAAACAGATTTTTAACAATAACTTCTAAACCTTTAAAGAAATACCTACTGTGAGTTTCAAGGTTGTTAATCAATGGTACATCCTTTTGATGAAGCCATCTGTTCACATTTTTCAACTTATTTTTATAGAGGGAAAATGTGTGTGTGTGTGTGTGTATTGATCTATCTATATCTATTCATATACCTATGTATGTCTACAGTACATCTATCCTAACAATCTACACACAAAAAATCATCTGCCATAAACAAAAAAAAAATCTTCAAGAACTAATGACTAGAACTAATATGACTCGAGATCTACTTCAGTGTAAATCTGTGTACATTTTTCACCCCGTTTATCATCTGCCAGAAAGAAAATACGCCTGCTTACTTAGAAAAGTAATAATAAACCTCTCCTCAACAAACTGCATGATTTGAGGCATCACTCATGTCTGTAGCACAAATGATGCTTTTCAGATACATGAACTATATTAACAGTGATCCTTAGACTTATGACAGGAAGATTGTGAAAGCTTCTTGCACAGTTTGAAGCAGATACCATATTAATTTATTACGGTTTACAGCAGTAACAATAACTGTATTTTAGCATTTACTGTAGTATAGTCTTTTGGCAGAATGTACAGTCCCATGGCAATCTTTTGTAAATATACATTACCATATCGAAAACTGAATGACTGCAAAATGTAAGTGTAACAATACAGAAATCAAACCATAGAGATAAAAAACTAACTATATGCAGAACCACACCAGTTTTTTTTCTAAACTCCATGCAGTTGACAAAGCTGTCAGCAGATGGCAGTATCAAACCAGACCAACCATTCTAACATCACAACCAACACACATCAATATCTCAGTCTGTCTGTCTCCCTCCTACCACAGAGATCTACTTTAGATGAGTAATATTCCACGAATGATGGATGAAAACCTTCTGAAAACACATTAAAGCTGAAGCCATTAAAAGAGAAGAAAAACACAAAGAAGAACAGAGGAGGAGAGAGAAGCACTTACCACCTGCCGCAAAATGAGTTAGAGAAGAAATGGAGAGAAAGAGAGACATGTTTAGGCCAAAGTCTGAGAGAACTGTAATATTACTAAGAAAAACACAACAAGAAGAAGCTTGTTAAGGAAAATGGCACTATGAAGTGCATATGATGAGGTTTTCAGTTAAGTTGCTGATAACATTTCATTTGCAGCCTCTTTAAATATGATATATTTTTTTGCACACACACACACACACACACACACACACACACACACACACACACACACACACACACACACACATATATATAAAACATAATACTAATGCATAATAATACATAATACTAATGCAAAAACAAAAAATTATTATTGTATAATGACCTCTAAACATTTAATATGTTAGATGGCATACAGTCAACTGGATATTAATGCAAAATCAATACTTAACATCAGGGTACTGATCAACATTTTAGTGTGAATACAGAATTATAGAAATATGAGACGGGACTGAAGATGGTTTGTTTCCAGATGAATCTAATATTTGCTTCTGCAATTAGATTGGAGTGTAATTACTAGTAGATTCAGTTAATGCAGTTACTAAAATTATGTGGCTAATAAACTTGTTAGTGTTTGGAATTATTGTAAGGACCCAAAGAAGAGCTGAATACATACGTGTCCATGCAGGTCTGTGTTAAGAAGCATAAGTGCACAGGTCAGTGTGTGAGCGCCATCTATTAAAAAAAAGAGTTAGAAAAACAGAATTAGAGAATAAGAAATCATACATATTTAAAACTAAAACACTGTTTCAAAACCAAACCAGCTGGATAGCCACACATCACAGGAGATTTAAAGCACCATAAGCAACATTTGCTACGCTAGCAACATGCTAACATAAAACAAATGTTCCAATAATCACTCATGAGGTTACATTTCAGTGAAGATGTCGTCTTAGAAGGCCGTCTTACTAGAGTTTGGAACAGAGCTTGTACATGTAAATTCACTCATAAAAGTTAATTGAAATACATTATGAGCTGCCATCATAAAATTTGAGCTACGCAGCAGAAGCTAAATCTAGAGGAAGGCACTTGCCCTCTGAGGTGAGGGCTTCTGGGTTACAGTGACAGAAGCGTTTGGAGAAGTGCACCAGCACACGTTCTCTCTCCTGCGTCTCTCCCATCAGAGGAAATGCCTTCAGGAAGTTCCTGCAACCAGAGTACATGAAGACAATCATGGTGCTGTGCTAAGAAGGAGCAGATACTGTATGCTAGTACTACTAAATACAATATATACCACAGACAGAATATATGTATATTCTTTATGCTACTTAATCACTAATAAGCACCCATTGTAATTTAATATACTTGCATTGTGTTATTTAGTGCAGTGTGACATTCAAGAAAGCAACAACAGATGAATTTGAGCTTGCATGGCTACAGCAGAAGAACTTATGTTCATTTTAGGACTGCATGATTTATGAAAAAAAAATCAAATTTTTATTTTTCTGATGTAAATCGTGATTGCAATTTTAAAATGCATTTTTTTTAAGCTCCAGGTTTGCTGTGATTGTTTGTAGGGCTGCACAATTTGGCCCCAAAATTGTGTTAATATATATCAATATGACAATAAACTATAACAATTATTAAAATAATCATTAGTAAAGCATTTATTTTGATGGAAAACAGCAAGAAGCCCTTAAAGCATCTCTTTATAAGCTCTTCTCATTACAAAATAATGATTGGCACATGTTGTGTTCCCAAATCTTGTACTTCATGTACTTGCACAGAGTGTGTTTCGGGCCAGTAACTTTAGTCTAGACTGAATCAGAGCTGTGATAATTATTGTTCTATCCAGAGAACTATTGTTCAGGAATGAAATATTCTTAACCATGTTGTGCAACTGCACTTCCTCCTCTTCTTGCAATTCATGTATTTAAGTAATGGCATGCTTAACTTCTTCCAGTTTCATGGGTATTTGTGGAACTGAGACATTAATATGTGACATGCATGAGTATTAATCTAAAATAAGCTTCTTCCTCTTATTGCAGCTTAACCATTGTAATAATACAAAGAAACAATGAAGCAGCTACATATGTGACATGCTTTTAAAAACCGTTCAACAGCAACTATGTCCTACTCAAGCTCAGCATGAAAAAGCAATGTTATATTACATTTCTGACCTGCCCACACTGTAATCTTATTGGTCCAAATACCTCCTTAGCATAACTGTGCATTACACATCAAATATGTTCAGTCTGAATGTGATTTTGTTGGTACATTTGCAATTTTGCTTTCGGTTAGGATTAGTATTTGCACTGTTCAGGACACTAACAATCTTGGTTGTATTTTGTGGTTGAAATGTTCTCACCTTAGCGCTCTGTCTAATGACAACCCCGTGAAATCAAAGAAGCTCAGGTACTCCGATGCCACCAACTGGCTGAATTCATTACTGCAGGGGAAAGAGACAAGGAAGAGAGGGATTGTGGGTATAAATGAAAAGTGTTTCATTCCACTACCTTTCCTATACAGTATGCTCGTTCACACACAAACGCTCACTTCTTGCCCAGGTGTCGTGCCACGTCACAGCGCTTGAAGCCCTCCAGATAGAAGAGTCGCTTAGCCAGTCGTTTGGCAGCATCTGTGTCGACGCGGCAGCCGTTGGCGAGAGTATCCGTGCTGCCCCTCTCCAACGTGTCCACGCTGCCCAACTCAGAGTCCGAGTCGCACAGCACATCTGTGAGGTTGGCATCACTAGGTTGGCGGAAACAAACAAGGAAAAGAAAAAACATCATTGGCCAGATGGAAAATACGGCCAGAACCAAGATGGTACAGTAGATGATGGATGGTTTAAGATCAGTGTTTCTCAAACTTTTTGACTTAAAGACCCCCACTGTCTAACATAATATTCAAAGAACACTATATAAAGACACAATATACTCTTGATGAGAATTAATGAGATAACTAACTTCTAATATCAAATGTATTTGTTCATTTTTAAGTACATTTTTAAATAATTACATAATAATACATCAACACAATTGTATGTTATTGTTAAGTATGATTAACTAACTAAATATGGCTTTAAAATATATAAGCAAATATAATGTAATAAAGGGAACACATTAAAAAGGGAACAAAGAAACACATTACAAGCAATAAACAAAAAGTGATTTTCAAAATATCTCAAAGTTTTTCAGATGAGGACAGTGAATTTTTTTTTTCTTTTTATCAGCATTTTCGCTGTTTGCTGTTTGATATAATATAATATAATATAATATAATATAATATAATATAATATAATATAATATAATATAATATAATATAATATAATATAATATAATATAGCTCATGGGTATAGCAAAGAGCATCTTGAGAGAAACACAATCTTTTTTTTTCAGCCAAGAAACAGCAAATCTAATTCAACTAATTAAAATCTCGATGTGTACAATTACTGCGATGGAGGCAAGTGGCTCATTAGGATGTTCTTTAAATGAAGTTATAATTTGGGATGAGGAGTTTTTGCATCGGCTGCTGATCCCCAGAGAGGACAAAACCTGCGTGAGTCAGGCAGACCATTACTGAAGTGACAGACGCCAAGCTTTATATGATTTATTTATGAACTTCTGTCTGGTTATAGTACACAGCTAACTGCGCATAAACTAATGTGCCTGTGGTGTTTCATTGTAATCATAAACATATTAGGAATGTACAGAACTTCATATTTTCAATGGGGTTGCCTGAATAACTATTAATTAAGGCTTTTGAGAAACCTGACCCTGATCGGATACGTTTCTCACAAGACGTTTATACAAGATGTGTTGTGTTCAAAAATATGTGCAATGTAATATGTCTTGAGATTTGTTTTTGAAAGCAAGATAACTCGACACTTTGACTTTAAAACACTTCTCTGAGAGAGTTTTACCATGCCAAGCTTCTTGTTTAAAGCACAATAAATATTTTTGGACAACTAGTCACCAATTGTGACTATATACACTGCTATTTAAAGGTTTGGGGTTAAAAGAAAAGTAAATTAATATTTTTATTTTTAATATCTTTTTTTAACTTTCTATTCATCAAGGAATACTTAAAAAAAAAAAAAATTCCATCACAACTTTTTTCAACATTATTAATAAGAAATGTATCTTAAGCAGCAAATCAGCATATTAGAATAATTCTGAAGGATCATGTGACACAGAAGACTGGAGTAATGATGAAAATTTAGCTTTGCATCACAAGAATAAATTACATTTTAAAATATATTAACATAGAAAACACTTAATTTAAATTACAATATTTCACATATATTTTTTTTACTGTATTTTGATCAAATAAATGCAGCCATGGCCAAATGAATTTCAAAGGACAAATTAAAAGGATGCTGTCATCACTCTACGAGCAGACATGAAGAGAAACACTGCGAATACAGATGGCATCTGCTTACTGGTCAACAGTTTAGTCTTGATGCGTGTCCACAGCCTTCTGAATAAATTATGACTGTCATTTTCATTTTGTCAATTTTTTTGCATAATTTGATTAGCACAATTGCATTAGCTCCAAACTCGATAAGGAACGGTAACGTGTTGGTTGTCATGGCGCCAGTAGAACCTGGTGTTCCGGGAGAGAGAAAGAGGGTGTAATTTGTGTCCCTCCCAAGCAGATGGCCCCTTCATCACCATTACCCACAATGCCCTAGAAAAGCCCCGACAAATCTCACACGGCACAGAGCGAGCAGTTAAGCAGGCAGGATTGCACAGGGTACATACTGTAATTCTAGGTAAAGAACAAAGTAACAGGAATGCTACAGTACATGATGAGCAGTAGTTCAAGGTGATAAATGATTCCTGATTTCAACTAGAGACCAAAAAATTATTTCAGAATCTGCTGAAAATGTACACACCCTCAGGCCATTCAAGATGTAGATACATTTGTTTCTTTGTTAGAACAGATTTGGAGAAATTTAGCATTACATCACTTGTTTACCAATGGATCCCTGCAGTGAATGGGTGCCGAGTCCAAACAGCTGATAAAAACATCACGATAATCAACAAACTACCAGTTAAAGGGTTAGTTCACCCAAAAATGAAAATTATGTCATTAATGACTCACCCTCATGTCGTTCCAAACCCGTGAGACCTCCATTCATCTTCGGAACACAGTTTAAGATATTTTAGATTTAGTCCGAGAGCTTTCTGTCCCTCCATTTGAAAATGTATGTACGGTATACTGTCCAGTCCAGAAAGGTAAATAAAAAACATCTTCAAAGTAGTCCATGTGACATCAGAGGGTCCGTTAGAATTTTTTGAAGCATCGAAAATACATTTCGGTCCAAAAAAGTAGCAAAAAACTAAGACTTTATTCAGCATTGACTTCTCTCCCCGGTCTGTTAGGAGCGCGTTCACAACACTGCAGTGTAGTGATATCCGGTTCACGAACGAATCACTCGATGTAACCGGATCTTCTTGAACCAGGTCACCAAATCAAACTGAATCGTTTGAAACGGTTCGCGTCCAGTGCCGGCTACTGGTCTGTCAGAGAGGGGAAGCTCATTTTCAGCCTACATCATAATGCTAGCCTAGCCTACTAACGTTATATGAATGAATGAATGAATGAAGGAATGAATGAATTACCGATCTAAAAAAAAAATATTAAACTCTGTAAAACTGAATGAAAACAAGGAATGTGGTGTATAATTGTGTGAAATGTATGATGAATACTCAAGCAATTTCGCCAAGCAAATATCAAAGAAATAGGTTGCAGCAGTTTTTATTTCGACTGAACTTGAGAAATCCGCGATGGGACTTGAGCGCGAATAGCTTCAGTGATTCCTTATAGTACCGAATCGCTCTGTCAGTCAAAAGGAGATGCAGTCACTTTCGACAGACCCTCCAAATCATCACGCAGAAGCTCGGAGTCCGGGGCCAGCCCACTCCCCATTCACCCCCAGAGACGCTGAGCGTCCGTGGGCGGGTGTACATAATCGCAGCGTTTATCACAATGACCGTCTAGTTTCGAAGCGCTGAAAAAAAACGGTTCAAAGCAGCCCCATTGAAGTCAATGGACGCTGGGCTTCAATAGGGAAATGCACTGTGACGCTGCGGGAATGTATCCGAGAAGGAAATCGAGTCAGCCGACCTGCTATATGTAATGATTCTGAACGAACGTGTCTTTGAGATGAACCGTTTTCTAATGCATTTTTAGTCAAATAAAAATGTTAATACAATAGTACATATTTGACCATTAATTTTGTGACATTATAAGGGACAGCCGAGCTTCCCTTGCAGTCTTAAAGAAAATCGCCACTGTTTCGCGTCAACAATAAGCATTAATCCACAAATACTTAAACTGTTAACTTTTTAACATGGCTGACACTCCCTCTGAGTTAGAAATAAACCAATATCCCGGAGTAATTCATTTACTCAAACAGTACACGGGAAACGACTGAACTGCTGTGAAGAGAGAACTGAAGATGAATACCAGGCTGACCCAGATAACGAACGAAAGATTGACTCGTTCTCGAGTCAAGAAACCGGTTGCATCGTTTTCGGATTCACCAGTAGTGATGGGAAATTCGGTTCTTTTCCGCGAGCCGGTTCTTTCGGACAGTTCGATTCAATAAACCGGTTGAAGAAAAACAGTTCACCGGTTCTTTTGCGCTCGATGATGATTGCCCTTGATTCAAGCCTTCGGTTTCCCCGCGCTCATAGCATCAGCACAGATATTGGTTTATTTGAACTCAGAGGGAGTGTCAGCCACATCAAAAAAGTTAGCAGCTTAAGTCATTTGTGGATTAATGCTTATTGGAGATGCGAACCCGTTTCAAACGATTCAGTTCAATTTGGTGAACTGGTTCAAGAAGAATCCGGTTACATCGAGTTTACTATGGCATTCATTGTCGCGAACCGGATATCAAGACCACACTGCAGTGCTGTGAACGCGCTCCTAACAGACCCGGGAGAGAAGTCAATGCTGATAAAGTCGTAGAGAGTTTTTGATATTTTTGGACCAAAATGTATTTTCGATGCTCAAAAAATTCTAACTGACCCTCGGATGTCACATGGACTACTTTGAAGATGTTTTTTATTACCTTTCTGGACATGGACAGTATACCGTACATACATTCTCAATGGCGGGACAGAAAGCTTCTCGGACTAAATCTAAAATATCTTAAACTGTGTTCCGAAGATGAACGGAGGTCTCACGGGTTTGGAATGACATGAGGGTGAGTCATTAATGACATAATTTTCATTTTTGGGTGAACTAACCTTTTAACGTCTTGTGAAGCAAAAAGCTGTTTGTAAATCCATCATCAAGGTGCTTTAAACTTCAAATTATTGATTATGGCTAAAATCCTCTATTCAAAATGTTGCTTGCTCCAGTGAAAAAGTAATCTCGTCTGAATCAGAAAAGAGAAGTATGCACACACCAAGCACTGTTTGTTAATGAAAACAGTCCCAAACTATTCTTAACTAATACGTCTGTGAATTTTGATGTGAGAGGACAGTAGCGGATGGACTTTTCCACTAGAGGAAGCGTTATTATGGATTATCGACTGGTATTTTGACCAAAAGCGATGGTTTAAAACACCTTGATGGATTTGTTTCTTACAAATGCACAGCTTTTCACTTCACAAGATGATAATTGATGGACAGGAGTCGTGTGGATTACTTGTGGATTATTGTGATGTTTTTAACAGCTGTTAGGACTCTCATTCTGACGGCACCCATTCACTACAGAGGATCCATATACTGTACATATTGGATGGTAACATCTGAAATAGATCGTTTTTAGTTACTACTAAGTTATGAGGAATACATTTTCAAAATTTTGCAGAATAAGAAAAGGTGTCATATACACTACATATGATCTGGTATCTGCTAAATTACTGATAACATGATCCATCAATAATACATAAAGGTATGACGAAATATCATCTGAGTTTAGGTTTTACAACCGTCTCTTTCCCTCTTTCTGTCAAGCGAAGCAGTCACTGAATCATCACAAATATGACTCACATCTACAATATGTGAGCACATGTGTCTGCACAGAGACAGGTGTGAATTAGATTGCCAGACTCTGACTGGTTCAGCGCCCCTGACATAATCTTTCAGCACTCAGGTGTCAAAACAGCAGCTGGCCGTTTGTATTTTAGTCCTGTGTACATAATGACTGAATAAACCTGATCGGAAAGCAATACTTCTCCATCTGCCACCAGACTGCTGTGATCAATAATAATGATAGATTGCACAGTTATAGCATTATCGATTCCTAAAGGAAACTAAGTAAGACATTGCCATGAACATATAAGATTACAGGAGCCAAATGAGCTATGTTTGTACGACATTTAAGTAAATAATCCTTTTTATCATTTTATTAATTTTTTATACATTTTTCCCCAAGATCCACAACAGGGATAGATAGATAGATAGATAGATAGATAGATAGATAGATAGATAGATAGATAGATAGATAGATAGATAGATAGATAGATAGATTTTTTTATATTTTAAAATGGAAAAAACATTTTTTATATAACTTATAACTGAAATGATATTTCACAATAGCACTGCTTTTCCCTGTATTTTCAACCAAATAAATGGTGACCATAAGAGACTTCTTTCAAAACATTAAAACATCTTATCGATGCCCCATTCTGGCATATTTTATTTTATTTACATTTTTTCTTTGTTAATTTTATTAAATAAATTAACAAACAGACACACATTTTTACATATTTTTAATTGTAAAATATTTTTATTATATTTTACGTATTATATTTATTTATTGACTATTTGTGTTTTTTATTTTAATGTTTATATATATACATTTTTGTACCATGGTATATGACTATGGTAATTATTTAGTATCACTGTATATGTCAGAGTACCACAATATTACCATCCGATACCATCACTGTACCATAGTACCACCAGTGTACTCTTTGTAAGTTTTTTTTTAATTTCTAGATAACACACACACAAACACACACACACACACACAAACTTCCACAGACTTCATTAGTTAAAAATAAATCACAGCCTGATGTCCTGCTCTAGAGGGTAGATAAACATTATAAGTGACTATGGCAGCACTGATATACAGTGATCCTACAAGAAGCCAGCAGCCGTGTCTCTGTATGGACCTGCGCTACTGCTGAGCCAGGCAGGAGATTAAACATGAGACTGCTTGTCTATGACTCACATGCCAGCGTCTCTCTCTGCCCATTCTGATGCCGTCGGAGAGGGTGTGTTGGAGGAATAGAGCGAGGTGTGAAGGAGTTGCTGTGGCCTTGTCAATTAGCCAAAAACACAAATCCTTCTTTGTGTGTTCTCTTACTGGAATACATCAAACCAGCAGGGTCGGACAGAAATGCATTACACATCAGAATGTGCAATGAAAACATTTTGGTTACAACTGGTTTAGGTAACCAAACACACACTCACAATATATAGAACCTCAGGCTATGTATTTATCCAAAACCATTTGATTATAGAAGAGATGACAGTTCATCCAAAAATTACAATCCTGTCATCATTTACTCGTCCTTCATGTAATTCCAAACCTGTTTGCATTCTTTCTTCTGTGGAAGACAAAAGATGATGTTTTGAAGTCTGTTGGTAAACAAATAATTGTGGGTCCTAAAACTAATTACAAAATACAAAATAAGTTATTATGAAGAATATTAGTCGCCAAGTGGATTTGGGTTCCATTGACTTCCATTGAATGAGTAAAAATACTATGGAAGTCAATGGAACCCAAATCCACTTGGCGACCAATATTCTTCAAAATAACTTATTTTGTATTTGAAAGAAGAAAGAAAGTCATACAGGTTTGAAAATAATGACAGAATTTTCATTTTTGGCTGCACTGTCCCTTTACAATCTAACTTTGGAGGAGACTGGGGCAAGTTGTCACATGGGGAATGTGTTTTTAATCAGTGGTTTTGTATGCTGGTATCTAGCTCAAAACAGTTTTAAAGTACAATAATGCACATAAATTCTTTCCTTAAAACTAAGTTTAAAAATGGTACAAAAAAATTGCAAACAGTGAATAAAATAAAACTACACTGGCATACATTCAGGGCAAATATATAACAGAGGCAGATAACTGAAAGATTGATGTTTTTGCACAAAGCTTTTTTCCCCCATCATAAATCTCAGGTCAGGGCAGGTTGTTGCATTTTTATTCCGACAAGTTGTCTCATGTGTTTTACAGGTTGTAATTTTATGCAAATCATCATTAAAATATTTGCTGGTAAAAGCAATTGTTTGATGTATTTGTTTGGTGGTATACTTTTACAGTTTTATTTTATTTTTGTAACTGCTTTAAAATTGGAGTTGAATAACAGGCTAATAGCTGGTCCCACAAGTGGGGCATGTTGGCACAAAAAGTCAATGTGTTAATAATGGTTGAAAAATTCAAAAGCGTACTTGAAGACTTCAAGGACTGCATCTATAGGAATAGACTTTAAAAATAAGTCTACACAGAGAAATAATGAATGGCCTTGGTCACCTCCATAATATTAGTACAGTGTCCCATAGACGGAGAAAAATCAACCAACAGATGTGTCCACAAAAGACCAAAGGGCAAGATGTCCCCAAAAAAAAAAAAAAAAAAAAAAGTTCAAACAAACGACGTTCCAAAGTCCCTGCCTGTATATATTACATAATTACAGAAAACCCAAGACTTTTAACTTCAGTAAGGTCAATAAATAAATGCTTTAAACATAAAAACAATAAAACTTATACTTGATAATGATAGAAATTAAGACAAGTTTCTACATTTTAAAGTCTATTGCGTCATTTGCAGGACTTTTAAAGTGCCATACATTATGTAGAAGCAACAAAAGCTAAAGAAAAACTTACAGAAGTCCCAGAAGAAAGTCGAAATGCACCTCATATTCATCTTTCCACATCTTTCACTGGAGATGAGGCATCAGTCCCGCGCGGAGCGAGAAAAATTCCTTCAGCTCCATTCGCCTTCAGGCGCTTTGCCCATTGAATAATCAGGTTTTTCCCAAATGGTATAAGTTTTCGACACTGCTGCGGCTAAAAGGGGCGCTCTGGCGGTGTGTGTCACCGCATCCCGTTTATGTTCTTCGACAAATAAAAGTTTGGATGCGACTAATTCAGGGCGCGGCGCCGACCTCTTCATCCCTCACAGGCGCGCGTTTGGCGCGAAAACGGTCATGCAGGAGCTTCCCAAGTGTTAAGTTCCTCAACAAAGTCGGACAGATAACGAGGGAAGAGGGGGCGGATGAGACTCGAGCGCTCAACAGGGGATTGGATTACTTTCAGTGAGTCACTGCCCGATCGCCACATTTCGCTGCATATTTCGATGTTGAATCAGCGATCTGGGACCGCGAGCCCGGGAGCGTCAGGCCGTTAGGCTCCAACTCGCGCCGACCTCTTCATCCCTCACGCGCCAAAAACCTACAACCCTCAATCCAAAAAAACATAACACATTTATTCATTAAAACATAACTAATAGCAACAATGATGAATGATGAATGGCTAATAAAATAAAATAGTTATTTTATTACCACCATCACGCCCTTACACAACACAGTAAAATAACACCATAAAAACAAAAAAAAATAAAAAAAAAGGCTAATGGAAACTCTATCAAAAATGGGAGCCATTCATCATGGCATCAGACAAGAGACCTTTATAGTAAAATATCACAAAAAAATTATACACTTTAAAACAATATGGAAAACACATGAAAAAAAAAAAAAAAGTAAATAAATTAATGAATATTGTTATGATAGAAATCGGATTCAGAAATCAGATCTATTGGAGGTCAACTATTCCAATCCAATTTACTATTATGCATTTTATTTTTTTGGTAAAAGCAGATAGAAGTCATTATCACAAGGAACAATATTAGGACCATTTCTACTTTGACTAGTGGTTTATCATACAATAAAATACCAACATGATTGTTAAAGGAATCTGACTAGTAAAGTTTTAAACTGTTTCTAACAACAAATAGTCAGAAGCCTAGTTGAGAATCAAAAGAGCCCAAAATTCAGTTTCAAAATGTGCAATTTGTTATACCAGTAACACTGAAATAAGTACTAAAATAAAATAAAATACTCAAAATAAGTATCCTTAAAGTAGTTAAACTATTAAAATTTAAAGAAACTTAAAACAGCTTTGAAAAATAAATGTTAAAAGAGTTCTGCATTCTCAGAGGTCTCTGTTTACTTGGAAACTAAATTATGAATGTACTCCAGAGACTAACTTGAGTATGCGAAAAACATGGATTATTTCAAGTCTAAAATATGTGAGCTCACAACAAACTGGAACATGTGATGCTACAATATTTCCATGCAGCAGTGACTCGCCTCCATACTGGATACAGCTTTATCCTTCTTAATTCATCCACCCGTAACACCTTATATTTAAAAATGTTCAGTTATCACTTCAAGATCAAGATGTGGGGCCAAGCTGCTATGACGTATGATACAGTAAAGTGCCTTGTTAGTGTGTGTGAGTGTAGTCTGCTATCTGTAGTATCTGCATGCTTCAGTAACCTGCAGTCACAACATGTTTGTACCTTCATCAACAAACATCAGATCATTCAGCTGGATGACCGTCATAATTGGTTACAATGATAATCACAGCTGATGCTGCTCTACCATCCAAACTAATGATCATCCTTCTCTCTCTCTGTACTTGACCATCTCAGTATCACCTCAGCTAGAGTTCACAGATCAGCTCCAGATGCAAAAACTGATCTGCACAAAAAGCACTTTCTATGAACAAACTGTATTTTAACTGTATTTTAATTTGTGTACATTTCTACTTTACTACTCCATCTTACCTTTTGAAACTTGGCAGCACTACATGGCTCTCTTCTTAGAGACAGTGCTATTTTAGTATTATTTATAAACTATTAAATTATTTATTAAGATTTTTAATTAGTTTAATGATTTTTTTATTAATTATTTTTTATTTTTGGTTTTCATTTTTATTTTAGTTTCCATTTTAATAATTCTGTTACATTTTCATAAGATTTGTTTTATTTAAATGTAGAGAGAGAGAGAGAGAGAGAGATTACATTTATTTATTTATTTAGTTACAGAATTTTAGCACTTTTTAGCACACACTTAGTTAGTTGCCTAGGTAAAATTTCACCAATTATTTTTTTATTCATTTTTAAAAACTCATTTATTTTAATTTTGAAGTTTTCTTAATCTAACATTTACATTTTATTTTATTTTAGTTTTAATTTTGGTTTAGTTTACAAAAACAACACTGTCTGGAGACTATTTAGACTATTTGGGGTTAATTATTTCCTTCTGTCACAAGATATTATGGCTGCCAACTTGAAAATGAACAGTAAATATTCATGACATGAATATTACAGAATTGTGTAATATGACATGACATGGCTTTTTATATTTCATAGCCATACAACATAATGGCATCAGAAACAGTTATGATTCTATGGACCTTTAATGGAAAGGAAATCAAGAGAATGGACCTCTTGAATCTTCACTGGAATCCCCTTGACCTGAGATTTCATTTCCAAAATTACAAAAAGGCACCATAAACGTGTCATAAAAGTCATTCATGTGACTTGTGCACAGCAGCTTTGCGTAAGGAAAAGACTATCTTTATGGTGCTTTTCTTAAATAGTTTTTTGAAGCTTGACGGCTCTAATCCTCATTTACTTTCATTATAATGAATAGAAGTTAGGATAGTCTTTAAAAAAAATCACCTTTTGTGTTGCACAGAAGAAAGTAAGTCATCTACGGAAGTCATATGGAACGACATGTGGGTGAGTAAATAATGACAAAATGTTTAAATTTGGCTGAACTATTCCTTTAAACCTTTCTTCTCCATTCTTCCACACACTTTCAATCACTCTAAGCAACCTAGCAACTCACAGCAGTACTGAAGTGTCAGACAGAGACAGGATAGAGCTAATTATAGACTGGGTCTAAACCCAGTAAAGACAGACTTCTCTGTGATATGGACCTACGAGGATTTAACAGCACGGCACAGTGCGAATGACAAAGACCCATCATGATTTACTCTGACACATGCACACACACTTACTATAGTAATAACTTTTCTCTCTCTCCCTATCATCTTTTGGTGTTGTCTCCACAGCGACAAGAGATTATTCTCACTCTTCACTTCTGCACTTCTAATAGCTCACTTTCATCTCTAAAGAGGCTTTCTGCTCTAGCCGGCATTTTCCTGAATCTAGCAAACTAACTGACTTGTGTATGTTTTACGGCTTATGCTCCATAAGGTGTGCAGCTAAGAAAAGTAATAGATTGATATTCTGCTACAGCCTAAATGGTAACTGAGTATTGAAAAGTTTGTTACCTATGGAAATATGCAATAAAATATTAAATTTTATGAGGATTATGTTTTAAGTCCACATGAAACCTCAAAACCTCTTTTTTTCAAAGGAGGATCAAATTACTGCATTTTAATTAATTATGTTATTGTGTATATGTATTATGTGTGTGAGTGTGTGTGTGTACATACACACACATGCACACACGTTAATACATTTTATATAAAAATTAGAAATATATATACTTTTCTCATGAAAATATTCACAAAACAAAAATAGATGTTAAAAATTATAATAAAATATATAGCAAATTTTATTATATAAAAGTATATTAATAAATACATTACTGATTGATAAATTGAAATTATTTTTTTTAAATGGAATCTAAATGCAATCATTTGAGATACATATTGAAAGGTACATATTGACAAAGAATTACATAAAATTAAATGAATAAATATATATGCACTTTAAATTCTTAGCTAATTTGTTTTTTGTTTAAAAGAGTTTTAGATATATTTACTGGAAAACAAAACAAAGATAGTGATTGAATTGTTTTTTTTTTTTTTTTTTGCAATGTATGGATTAAAACCTTGATTTTTCATAACTAGAGGATCTATATTTCATTCTACACGGGTTAAAGACATATTTCAGTAAGTGTATAACACTAATAGACTACAAACGCTGTTATCAAAAGATGTGAGCGTCAATACCTGCAAGATTAATTGAGTAAATAATATTGATTTCACACAACCAAGATGCCTTTGAAAAATAAAAGGCCTGTGTTTTTGGAGAAAAACAAAGGATTACAATAGTAATCCTTTCTCTTTGTTGTATGGAAGTATGCAAGTGTGTGTGTGTGCAATGTTTATTACAGTGTGTAGATGTCAGTAAGAGAGATTGTGTATGTATGTGTGTGTGTGTGTGTGTGTGTGTGTGTGTGTGTGTGTGTGTGTGTGTGTGTGTGCAGCTCTCCTGCATCCTGTGGGGATAATCATCAGCTAGACAGCACTCACCCGCTGCTCCTACACACAACCAGGATGGAGCGGAACCAGACAGGAAGTTTGCATGTGTGTGTGTGTGTCTGTGTGAGTGATGGGGGTGCATATGAGTGTGGATTTGTGAGTATGTGTGTGACAGTGAAAGATAAAGAAGGAGATTATGAGTGTCTGATAAAGACAGAATAAATGAGTGTGTTCTTTTGTGTGGATAGGTGCATGCTTCAGAAAGGCGTGGGGGTGGTATAGGAGGTGGGGTCGTGGTTGAGATTATTGTTTCTGTGCCTATGTCACGAAACGGGTGAAAACCCCCCCACAAATTAGCGACCGCCTGTGGTGCAATACATAAAAATGCATCACATTTCATGTCACATATTGACCTTTGTAAGGCAGTCAGAGCAGACAGATCAATCACTTAATCGTGTCTAAACTCAGGTCAGTCTCAGTGGAGAGGTAATGAAGCATGGACCTTCTGAAAATGAACAGATTGCTCTTGAGATGGCAGGAGAGAGTGTTATATGTTTTAGCAGTGTGAATTCCTAATAGAAAATCATTGCTATCGTACATAAAAGCGTGCATTCACTCGCTCACTCACTCATGCACAGCAAAGAACGCTTTGAACAACTGAGGGATTTGTTGATGAACAGTTTGGGATTTGCTTGCATTTCCTCTCCAATGCACAGCTATATCCTAGTTTTGGGGGTGAAGAGGGATTTTCATTAAACACTAATCTAACATGAATATATTTTAAATACAAGTCAAAATCAAAGTTTTATGGCTTTTAGTCAACGATAGGCTGTATTCAGGATTAGGACTGACTAAATATAATAATTCAAGAGCTGGCAACTCAGTTAACTGAAAATGTGAATCCTGAAGGGGACGTAACCCTTCAATGTCTACGGTGGTTATGGTGTAGTGAGGCCTCGAAATGCTAGCATTCTTTTTTTTTCATTCTTGTCCAATAAAATGCCCCTTTAAATGCAAACATCCTTTGCCTTTAACTAGCAATAGCAAGTAGCAAACCAAGGTTTATAGCTGCAATGTAAGCTAAAGGCTGTTGGCTATTTAAAGAAGGATGCCTTCTATATGTCCAAACCAACTTCCTGTTTCAAATGCATATGCATCTGGTCTACAAATTACAATGTTAAAAATGTAATCATATGTATAAAACCAAAAGGTTTAGGATATAGATCAACAGAGTTTGCATTCATTTTTAGTTCTCATATATACATTATTATACTACACACACACACACACATCGTAAATACAAACACACAAAAATACACACACACACACACATCTCTGTGTGTGTTTGTGTGGTAAATATGATTATATTACATACACACTGAAATATATGATGAATTTTTTATGTTTACGTATGTTTATAAAAATCTATATTTAGTTATTATATATAAACCTTTTAGGGTTTTTTTTTTTTTTGTCCAGGCAACATTCACACTTTTGTAGTTAAAAAAACATTATATGAATTATATATATGAGTTTTTGAATTGTGAATTTCAAATAATTTTAACTAAAATTTGAAATGCTGCATCCTTTTTGCTGCTTCAATGCAAATTCAGAAACTGAACTGAAATGTTAAATGCATTTTCAAATCAATTCTGTATGCAGCACAACTCGTGCAAACAGACTATGTTTTAAGGAACTCCCTAGCAATCATGATGCTTGTGAGGCTCTGAGGATTTGATAATTACCAGCATATGCTCTTTTCCTTCTGTTAGCGGTTGTAGACACTGTGCAGCACTCATTTTGTTCTCTGTGATGAGTTTATCAACCACATTCAACCACCATGCATCTCCAAAGAACTGCTAATGAAAAACACATGCGGCTAGTGTAGCGTTACCATCCTCTGGTACACCACAAGCTAATAAAGTTAGCCTCTGATGCTAAAAGACAGTAGTTTTAATGAATAGTGTGCAATATGCAGGTCAACTGGACATGACCAAATGTAGTTTAGACCCTGTCAGTGACTAAAAACTAACTGCATTAATACAGAAGGATGCTAATGGAGGCATAGACGAGGGGCACTTGGATAAAGCACAGTGTGATTGAAAACTAGAGCAAGGCTCCCGTCGTGAAAGAGGAAAGCCAAAGGCGATGATGTCACTCCCTTAAAACAATGCCTCATTCAGGCAGACTAGGGGGCAGGAAGCTGCTAGTCATTTAAAACTGGGGAGGAAAAAAACGACAACATCTGCTGCTGCGTCCAGTCCAGATGGATGCAGAGAGAGAGGAAGAGAGATGGCAGCAATATAAGACCTCTCCTTTACTGGCTCCCAGAAGTGGAAATCTTTTCTCTTGGATACTTGCTCAGATCCATGCAATATAAAAAAAGTTTCCAGTCGGCTAGGTTGCAGTGTGATACTCTCTTCAAAACAGACACAATAGACTCTCATATTCAACCCAGGCTCGTTAGAATATGTGCACATGGAGACATGCAAAACGATATTACCATGCTTCTTGCACATTTTTAATTGAAATTGCAATTTTAAAGTGAAATGTCCAGTGAGTGGCTCTAAAAGCACTTTCCATTTATGAATTCTGGCTATGTTTGTTGTTGATTGTATCGTGTAAATTCGGAAATGAAACTTCTGGTGAGTGGCTCTATTGGGTCAATGCTCTATTGTGTTTGAAAACGCATCTGTTGAAGCAACTATGCTATTTTGCTTACTTCTACAAGTGAGTACCAGGTGAGCTTCCAAGCAAGTTTACTACATTAGAAAAGCCATACATTTTAAGATAGTTATGTGATCCAACATTCATAATGTATTAATTTAGAAATCATGAACTATGGCGCAAGTGTTCTGAGCTCGTAACATAGTATTGTGCAAGACAGTATGTGAAAATAACTATTTATTAATCAATGATCTCCCCCCATAATTATGATTTGTGTGAAAAAAAGAAGGTTTTTGGTGCTACTACTCCTGCTACAGTTCATTTCATTTGGATTTGTATGTGTTGGTACATTTTTGTAAAAATTTATGTACAGGCATGTTTATCCAATGAGCCAAGGTCGCTCATTTCTATGCAGTTTGGATCAGAGTAACAAATAGCAAATAGTCATTGCCTGTGGACTTAATCTTGACTCCATTCCAGATGAGCCATTGTCTGTGCTGGGATGAAAGCACGAAGCAGGAAACTTGTTGCTCACTAGTTTAAGACCATGTTATTAACTTGTGCTGCATGCCATCTACTGGGCAGATCAAGAAGGAAATTTAGCATCCTTACCTGATAGAGTTTGGTATCGTTCCTCCACTCTCTCCATTCCCAGGCTGCTCAATGTGGAATCCATTAGAGATGCTCCATTGTGCCGGCTGGCTCAAGACATTTTCCGACCTGCTTCCTGGAATAGTGGTCCGTAGCGGACTTGCAGAGCTGGCTTCATCCCTTGTCGTCTCCGTCCCCAGCTCAGCCTCGCCCTCTGCCCCTTCCTGCACGGTCTCCAGCTCCAGCTCTGGAGGTTCAGGGCCCATCAGGGCCCTCTGCTGGATGAGAGGGGTGAGCGGCGCCTCGAAGCTGACGCAGCTGTCCGTCTCGTCAGTGAGCGACAGCACATCCAGTGAATCCAGACTGCTGTAGCAAGTCCCGCCTCTCAGAAGCTCCGACTCGACGATGCGTTCAAAAGTGGAGCTGAAGCCGTCCTGGCTCTCTTTCGTTCTGTCGTACTCTTCCTCTCCGTCGTCCTCTTCCTCATCCACAGCTGTGGTCTTGGCGACCTGCTCGACTATGCTCTCAAATGTAGAGCTGAAACTGTCCTGATTTTGGGTCACCCTTTCCTCTCCGCCGTCCTCCTTCTCTTCCTCGTCCTCTACCTCAGCATCTGCTTCTTCTACAGAGAGCTCAAATGTGGAGCTGAAGGCGTCTAGGTTCCCCTGGGCTGAAGGCTCTTCCAGGACTCCCTCCTCATCCTCCTGCCCTTCGCTGTCATCTTCAGTCCCGTTCTCAAACCTGCAGTAACAAAGATGCCAGTTAATGCATTCCCAAACCTATACAGTAAAAAAACACATCACAGAGACACAACTGGCTAAAGAGGTCTTGCTTTAGACTATTCACAAAGGCTCTTAGCCTGGCTGGCATGCGCTGTGCGTGTTCCTATCTTTAGTCAGGCTGCTGTCACAGTTCTTCAGCACGACTGCAGTGGAGGAGTCCCAGCAGAGAGGAGCATCATTCAGGACAGGTCCCCTGCCACGTATGGTGCCCAAAATATCTCCCCAACCTCATTGTAACATGTGTGCCACATCATTTGTCAAGCCTGACATTGAAAATTGCACATCTAAACTCTATAATACATGTGTTTCATATTCAAAATATTTTGTAAGACATGACAAGCCAGAAACTGTGAATTTCACTGTGAAAAGATGGAAGCCTTTCAAGGTGGTTTATTGATCTTTTCAGGGTCAGTTCAGACTATATCTTGATCCTTTTTTGGAAGATCACTAGGATGTGTGTTTTTGAAGTCAATTTTATTTGTTTAGCACTTTTGACCAGTGCAAACATAAAGTGTTTGACATCAAGTGTCACAGAAATAATAACGAAATAAAGTGTCAAACACACTGAATGTATCAACATTGAGGTTTTATTTAAATACTAGAGTCATTTAAATTTCTTTTAATTTAAATACATTTGAATTTTACTTTCTTACATTCAAACTGCAATTTTGCATACAGTTTGCTTCCTCAATTTAAATTCAACTCAAATTCAGGATTCTCAGTTCCATTCAGGATAGCATGCAACCCTACTTTTGACTAAAATGTTGATTCAGAGGCTGATATGTATTATTAAGTATGTTTACCAGAGCACTTAGAGTCGTACTACAGTCCTCATCTGTCTGTTCAAGTAAATGTGATGCACAGGTGAATACTTGAAGGTTTAAATACATTACCATTCAAAGGTTTGGGGTTAGTAGGAGTTTTAAATGTTTTTGAAAGAAGTATGTTATTCTTACTAAGGCTGCATTTATTTGACCAAAAATACAGTAAGAAACAGTAATATTTTGAAATATTAAAATAACTGATTTCTATTTTAATATATTTAAAAATGTAATTAATTCCTATGATGACAAAGCTGAATTTTCAGCATCATTACACCAGTCTTCAATGTTGAACAGTCATGCAGCTTAATATTTTTTTCTATTTTTTTATAACATTTTTCAGTATTCTTTGATGAACAGAAAGTATAGAATAACAGCATTTATGTGATTTTTTTGTAACATTATAAAAATATTTAATGTCACTTTTAATCAATTTAATGCATCCTGGCTTAATAAAAGTATCTTTCAGAGAATGTAAAAAAAAGGGATCAAAGGAAGAATTATCGCTTCAGTCTGACAAAAATCAAACTTTTAAAGTGTATGTAAATGTTCAGTATATCTTATTTAACTAACCTTAGAGAGCACAGGGGCTTGGTTGAGTCCTTTTCTGGGCTCTGAGGCGGCAGCAACTGTGTGTCTTCACCTTCACGGATGTCCCTATTACCATTTTCTGTTACAGGATCCAAGCAGCTGCCCTCAATCTCACCGTTTCTACCTCCCTCTTCTAATGTCACCTTCTCATCCTCCTTTGCACTGGACTGTGTGTTTCTGTTATTCTCTATATCTCCGTCTTCTGTTTCACCTTGCTGCTCCTCCTCTGTCTTTGTCCCATTACAGGGCTCCAAATCTCTCACCATAGAGCCATCAGCCTCCTCCTCTCCCTCAGGTGCCTGGGGTGTATCTGGAGGTGGGGTGTCAGTGCGGAGGGGGTCATGCTGCCCCTCCTGACTCATGGTGGCCTCCTCAATCACGGTGTCCTGGCAGCCTGGGGTCACAAGGTCAGGGTCAGGAACAAGGGAGGGGGGTAGAGTTCACACCTATTAAGAAAGAAGGTGAGACAGAGCAATGAGATTTCGGGTAAAGGTGAGCCCTGAATATTAAAGGATAAGGACCTACTGAGAAAAACTGTCCATTCATAATCCACTCTCATTAGTATGGATAAAACTGCATGTATTAAAAACGACCATGGCAAAGGATGCATAAAAGACTATTTGTTTCCAGAGGAAATATTGCTTAAATAGTTCATAACTCAAAGTTATGTGAGGTTTTTTAAAAAACCAGCATAGTGGTATAAGTGACTAAGCGACATAGACAGCATTGTGAATTGAAAAAAGATCCCTCTTAACTGCATACACTTCTGACTAATGGTTGGAAAACTATTAATAACCTACAACTAATTCTTTAACTGGGCAAACAAACCAGTAAACGGCCATTAACAGAAGTAGAGATTCTGAATAAGAATGCAAAAAGCAGGCAGAGCAAGACTGTTCACCATACAAAATAAAACTGTCCTTTAAGCAGACTTGATGCCATAAAGTGACAGGACATTCTGTCAATCGCTTGGCTTTTATTTATGTGATGTCACTCTTGGTAGCCACGCCCGTTGTGAAATCTCATTGGTTCAAAATCCCACCCCTGTGTATTAAACATCAAATATTTTCTTTCAGTCAAATGTTCAAGGCTAAGGACAAACAAACTGATTGTCAATTTAGTGCATCACGCCTGGTTAGGAAAAATACAATGAACAATTAAAATGTATAAATAATTTTAGTCATAGGAAGAATTTGATGAGAAATATTTAATAAGTCTTTGAACGACATTTGATTGCACATTTTGATATCTTGACAAATATGAGAACAAAGTAGAGATCTCTTCTGAAACGCTCTTAAAAATAAAGGTTCCTGTAGGTGGCTTTCACAGTGATGCCATAAAAGAACTATTTTGTTTTGTGGAATCGAAAAGTTCCATGGATCTTAAAGGTTCTTCATGGAACTATAGATGCCAATAAAGAACCTTTAGTTTAGTGTAGAAGAGACTCATGTGTGATTACAGGTGTCTTTAAACAGTTTAAACAGTGATTATCTGCTGTCATCCTTGTGTTTTATCAGCCCTCCAGAAATACTGGCTGGTGAGAATGCATTATAGACTCAGCAAACCTCAAGCTACACACACACTTACAATACAACACACAGACCAGAACGATCGACTGATGGTGAATTTAAGGGTCAGTCTGAGTCTAATTTTAAATGCTGCTCTGATTTCTAACATCTGCTCTGGGGAATCTTCCCTAAACTGCACCGGACAGGACAGATGTTCAGTGCCACATTACAGCAACTTTCGCCAGCCTATTTTACTTCTGTAATGTTACATATTTCCGAGTGTAACAGGATATTCAGTGAATACAAATAGACAAGACTTCACTTTATCCATTAGATGTTAATTGCATTGTGAAAAGTGTGCAGAATAGCATCTGCCGAACATTAATCAATAGTCCGCACTAGCGATGGGAAGACCGGACCATTTTACTCACTTGGATCTTTGAATCTCATTTAGCAAAATAGACTAATCTTTATTCAAGTCATTTATTCATTTGAGCAGAGTTAAATTCAAATATTTTATTTTTAATATCCAAATTCCCTGAGATACTCCAATTAGATAATGTATCCGAAGACTAATTACAAAAAACTGAAATGATCTCCCAGTCCCTAGTGTTTTTTTCTGATCCAAATCTTTCACTCGTTTTTCACTTGACAGATGCAAAAATGAAAAGTTCATGAGCAATCCATCACTAGCACAGCCTAAAAGGAAATTAATTTCACAAGTGGAGAAAGTTATTACATTTTAATGAAAGATTACAAAAAACAAACTTTTTGGACAATCTTCATTTAGAATAATGTGCCTTAAGGAATCTGGCATAATAGGATCAGGAATGTGTTGTTAGAAAAGAAATCTGGTCTATTTTAATTTCACATCGACTTTGAAGCTGAAATCTGCTGCTAGCATCACCAAAAGAAATAGCAAAATAATGACAAAAATAATTCACACAGATTTCCAGAACACTACCTCTAAACTTTTGAAATAAGTCTTGTACACTCACCAAGGCTACATTTATTTGATAAAAAATACAGTAAAAACAGCAATATTTTGAAATGTTATTATAATTTAAAATATCTATTTGAATATATTTTAAAATGTAATTTATTCCTGTGATGCAAAGCTGAATTTTCAGCATCATTACTCCAGTCTTCAGTGTCACATGATCCTTCAGAAATCATTCTGAAATGATGATTTGCTGCTCAAGAATTATTTATTATTAACAATGTTGAAAACAGTTGAGCTGATTAATATTTTCGTGGAAACTGAGATTCATATATTCCATGATTCTCTGATAAATAGAAAGCTCAAAAACATTTATTTAAATTTTTGTAACATGTTTTTAGTGTAACTTTCGATCAATTTAATGCATCCTTACCATATAAAGGTATTATTTTAATAAAAAAAAAAAAATCAAATCTCAGTAATTCGAACAACAGTATAGCGTACAGTTATCTCTGCATATTAAACTGAGAAGTACACTGAAGTGTGACTTTAAAATTCATATTCAGAGCATTTTCTCTTGGGCTCTTCATTAAACCCAGTGAACAGGACAGATGCTTAGTGGCACATCATGGCACGACATGTTTAATACTCATTTATAAAACCAAATGGACAGGCACACAAACACAGGCTGGAATATAAACAGCACACATGTACAGAAAATCCCTCTCTCTGGCAGAGAAACAGTTTAACAATGAGTTAAATCTGAAGCTCAACCGCTTTTTTTTCTGCAGCTCTGACTCAGACGGCACTGTTTAAAGCTTTCTAATGCCGAACATCTGATTGAATCCAACCGCAGTATAACCCAAGTTTCCATTACATTAAAGCTCTATGCCCCAAACTGCCATTACATTAGGCAACAAATCAAATCTTTTCATGTCTATATTCAGTGCTGTTTGACAGAATACACACCAACTCATCTTAATCATACAAGTTACACATTATTTCAATTGAATTAGGTCAATGGTGTGTAAATTGTGTGTAGTTTCCTATATTATTGTACCATTTACCCCTGCTATTCCCCCCAATTGCTAGCGACATGGGAATTTTAAAAACACACACTGCCTCACACCACACAGAACATTTTGATGTGACATTTAGCAAAAGACGCTCTCAGAAAGTTACCTTTGACCTCGGCTCTTCATTCAAACTCACATGGTTAATGTTTGACATTCTGCATGGGTACTCAGTACCCAAAGTCCATCCCAGCTGCAGATGATCTTTTCACATGGAAAGCACATCTAGACTCACATGCATGATTCCATCACACACAAACACAAACACACACTCAGGCTCAGCTGCTGTGCAGTACCCTGTTGTCATGTTGGCTATTCCTGATAGCCTCTGTGCTCTGTAACTGCCAGATACCCATAATTCCTACAGCAGCAGCACACGCCCAATAAACAACATGACAGATAACTCACTGAGGGTGTATTAGTGTGACGTATGAATGTGTCAAGATATGCCTGTATTGGTAGGAACAACAATAGGAATCAACAATAAGTTTGTTTTTTTTTAGTTTTTTTTTTGCAGGGCAATTAGGCTGATTTTTACGTACCCACAAAAAACATAAAAAATAATAAAAAAAATCTATACAAATAAATAAATACTACCTGCACACTGAAAAAGGTGCTTTTTCGTGCTACAAAACATGACAAATGCTTTTCGCAAAAATATTAAGTTGTTTTAACTGTTTTCAAAATTGATAATAATAAGAAATGTTTCTTGAATCTATATATTAGAATGATTTCTGAAGGATCGTGTGACACTGGAGACTGGAGTAATGATGCTGAAAAATCATCTTTGCATCACAGGAATAAATTACATTTTTAAAATATATTCAAATAGAAAACATATTTTAAATTGCAATAATATTTTACAATATTACTGTTTCTTACTGTATTTTTGATCAAATAAATGCAGCCTTGTTGAGCATAAGATACTTTTTTTAAAAACATAAATATAACATAAATCTCAAAATTAGGCAGTATATGTATTATTATCAGACCTTTTATTCTGAATCTTAATGTGAACCCATTCAGTGCACACAGTATCTATTCACACACCCTAAAACAATATATGTGCAATTTTATTATCGTTATTATTATTAGCATTGTATTTTTTTTCTTTACAAAAGAAAATATTAAAATTCGCACCTTAGCTGGAAACAATAACAATTTATAATTTGTCAGTTCCTACAAATGTTTCTAATCTCAATGAATTTTTTTTGCAAATGCAAATCGACAGAATTTGCATCACAATGTCAAATACAGAGCAGAAAACCAATTACATGGATGTTAAAGATAAATAAATGTAAAAATGTTCTGTTCAACTTATTGTTGAGCCCAGAATATGATACTAAAAACTAAAATCATCTATATTGTAAAGGCCATCTAGTAGTCTGGGGACAAGTTCACTATATCTAACAATAACTGATGTCCTCAAGTGCATAATGATTCATAAATAAAGTAAATAATGACCTTTATTCCAAAAACACAAATATTTCCTTTGGAGTTAGAGGTTTGGTCATCATTATTAGCTTTATATAAAATACCAGAAGTCTACAGTGTGTCTCATTTAGATGCATTTGTGTGTACACATGACTGACTGACTGAGAGACTTCCAGTATTGTCAGCAGAACAGTAGGGTCTTCAGGGTGATCAATTCTGTTTAATTACTTTCCCCAGACTTGTCCATCACCTTCACTCTTAACACCACACACACTGGCACTCATGTGACTACTGGCCTCTTAACAAACACACACACACACACACACACACACACACACACACACACACACACCCCGTCACTCAAACTCAAAAAAATTAACTCAAAGAACGGCCTTATCTTCAAATCAACAATCTTCTGCTCAGTCACTGCCACCCAAAAATTTCAGCATGCTTTCAGAGAGATCTGCCTCCACCTTTTGGCTGTCCTGTGATATTTTGAGGTGAAATTTGTTCATTTTATGTGTGTTGGTTTTTCTGCAAGTTCCTTCCGACAGCTTCGGGTTAATCTCACATCTTTATTGATTGGATTGAAATAAGGCAGTATTTCTTCTAGGATCGTGGGTTGGCCACGCAGCAGGGGCCTGACAAAATGTGCAAAGATGCAGAGAGGAGAACAGAGAGCTGCACTCTTGAAAAAATGTGAAAATCTGCAGTTATTGCCATAGACAGCTATTTTGATGCTTAAAAATGACAGGCAATGGTGTAGCCTCATGTAATCCAACTGATTCATGACATTTTGACTAGAAGAAAGCAGGTAATTCACAGGTTACCATATAAGGTACATTTTGAGGGATCTTACAAAACACTTTTCTAGTGCAATAAAAAGAATCACAAACCCACAGCGTTTCACAGAAACTCCTGCATAATTAGCAGTTATTGTCTTAAATATAATTCACATGCATAGATAGACACACACACACATACATGGAAGGGTTTAGGCCTACAACCATTTCTCAATTTTACAATCTCACCATTTCTTCAATATTAATCTAATAATCTACAGGTGATCTACCTAGAGATGAAGAAGGGGATAAAGTGTTTGTTTGTGATATAGTGGCCCTCTTTTGTGTTAATGGTCCCAGACAGGTAGTTTGTATAGGTCTGACTGTAGAGTGTAGGCTATATATATATATATATTATATATATATATATATATATATATATATATTCTATCTCTATATATTAATCTATAATACTATATATAAATATCTCTTATATATATATAATATATATTATGTAATATATATAAAAAATAATTATGTATAATTATGTAATTAATAAGCAATATATTATATAGCAACATAGATTCACAATTAATCATTTATTCATTTGTGACAACACAGGATTCACAATGATTAGTGAAAGGCAAATACAGGTGCATCTCAATAAATTAGAATGTCATGGAAAAGTTCATTTATTTCAGTAATTCAACTCAAATTGTGAAACTCGTGTATTAAATAAATTCAGTGCACACACTGAAGTAGTTTAAATCTTTGGTTCTTTTAATTGTGATGGTTTTGGCTCACATTTAACAAAAACGCACCAATTCACTCAACAAATTAGAATATGGTGACAGCTAATCAACTCAAAACACCTGCAAATGTTTCCTGAGCCTTCAAAATGGTCTCTCAGTTTGGTTCACTAGGCTACACAATCACGGGGAAGAATGCTGATCTGACAGTGGTCCAGAAGACAATCATTGACACCCTTCACAAGGAGAGTAAGCCACAAACATTTATTGCCAAAGAAGCTGGCTGTTCATAGAGTGCTGTATCCAAGCATGTTAACAGAAAGTTAAGTGGAAGGAAAAAGTGTGGAAGAAAAAGATGCACAACCAACCGAGAGAACCGCAGCCTTATGAGGATTGTCAAGCAAAACCGATTCAAGAATTTGAGTGAACTTCACAAAGAATGGACTGAGGTTGGGGTCAAGGCATCAAGAGCCACCACACACAGACGTGTCAAGGAATTTGGCTACAGTTGTTGTATTCCTTTTGTTAAGCCATTCCTGAACCACAGACAACGTCAGAGGCGTCTTACCTGGCCTAAGGAGAAGAAGGACTGGACTGTTGCCCAGTGGTCCAAAGTCCTCTTTTCAGATGAGAGCAAGTTTTGTATTTCATTTGGAAACCAAGGTCCTAGAGTCTGGAGGAAGGGGTGGAGAAGCTCATAGCCCAAGTTGCTTGAAGTCCAGTGTTAAGTTTCCACAGTCTGTGATGATTTGGGGTGCAATGTCATCTGCTTGTGTTGGTCCATTGTGTTTTTTGAAAACCAAAGTCACTGCACCCGTTTACCAATTTTGGAGCACTTCATGCTTCCTTCTGCTGACCAGCTTTTTGAAGATGCTGATTTCATTCTCCAGCAGGATTTGGCACCTGCCCACACTGCCAAAAGCACCAAAAGCTGGTTAAATGACCATGCTGTTGGTGTGCTTGACTGGCCAGCAAACTCACCAGACCTGAACCCCATAGTGAATCTATGAGGTATTGTCAAGAGGAAAATGAGAAACAAGAGACCAAAAAATGCAGATGAGCTGAAGGCCACTGTCAAAGAAACCTGGGCTCCCATACCACCTCAGCAGTGCCAGAAACTGATCACCTCCATGCCACGCCGAATTGAGGCAGTAATTAAAGCAAACGGAGCCCCTACCAAGTATTGAGTAAATGTACTGTAAATGAACGTACTTTCCAGAAGGACAACAATTCACTAAAAATGTTTTTTTTTTTTTATTGGTCTTATGAAGTATTTTAAGTTGTTGAGATTTTTGTTAAATGTGAGCCAAAATCATCACAATTAAAAGAACCAAAGATTTAAACTACTTCAGTGTGTGCACTGAATTTATTTAATACACGAGTTTCACAATTTGAGTTGAATTACTGAAATAAATGAACTTTTCCACAACATTCTAATTTATTGAGATGCACCTGTATTTGCCTTTCACTAATCATTGTGAATCCTGTGTTGTCACAAATGAATAAATAATACAATAATATGTATACAATATATTGCTTAATAAATATACATATATAATTATAAATATTTCATATTATATATATTATATATGAATATATTTAAGATATTTAGATATAGTAATTACATTTAAATATATTAAATATATATTTTTATAAATATAATATATTTTTATATATTTGCATTAAATACAATATTTTACACAATTACAATTATAATTGTTAGAATTGCATTTTATAATTATATTATTTGTATTATATTAATTACAAATTATATAAATATATAAATAAAAAAAAAAAATATAAATAAATTTATATATATATATATATATATATATATATATATATATATTATATATATATATATATATATATATAGCCTACTCTCTACAACTACCTGTCTGGGACCATTAACACAAAAGAGGGCCACTATATAACAAACAAACGCTTTATCCCCTTCTTCATCTCTATGCAGTCTCTATACCGGATGTCTGTGTGACCCACTAACCCTCTTCAGACGCAAGATGACACCACCGCACACGCATACCGCGGACGCAGACACACAAAGACTGACCGTTACAAACGATCAGCACGCGGCTATTTAACTCTCTCGGGAGCTGCAGTGCGCTAAATATATCAATGCTGTCTACCTTACCCACATACAGCCGGCTGCGTAATGCTGCTTTTCCGTGCGTAACGGGTTACGGGACATCAAAAAAAAGAGGCTTCAAGATGACTGAGTAAGTGCTGGGTTTTTTCCTGACACGTCAGGGGTCCTGTGAAGGAGACCACCGCTGAGTAAACGAGTGTGAACAACTGAGTCGTGCGTAAATGTGATTTAAATCACCTCGTTCTGTCACTTCCACTGATGTCAAGGTCAGACGTCCTATTGTATCATGTCACCATATCACTTACAATGTCTTCACTTAAATCATCCCAGGGATATAAATCTCATTAAACGCATCCAGGCTTACACACACACACACTCACACACACACACACACACACACACACACACACACACACCTTTTTAACAGGTAGAGAGAGAGAAGGAGTGATCCTTTAGGGCGTCTTGTGTCTCGTCTGGCACTGAGATGTCTGGTTGTCTGACGCCTATATCCCCACTGTTTCATTATGATAGTTGGGCAAACAATAGATCAATAAGCATTGCTATTGCATTGCATTGCATCGTCAGACATAAAACTGCATGCATTGAAGATGCATCATCATTTGCAACTACAGAGTATTCATGAGGCTGCGATTAAAGCAAGATACTCTGCAGCTGTTCAAAGCATCACAGCTCAGGTTTTGCCTTAAATACAGCCTGTGTCTAACACATACAGTGGGTCCTTGTGTTTAAGGCATCGTGGAGTAAAACACACATACACATAGAAAGCCTGAATCGCAGCCATATTATCCCCAGCCTCCCAGTGCAGTAACCATGACAACAGGATGGCTGGGAGAAACTGCGCTCTCTCAAAAGGCTTCGGCTGGTCCTTTCTTCTTCCAAAATAGACCCCAGAAGCTTTTCAAGAGCACCTCGTCCTCCATATAAAACAGAAGGGGTATCTCTCTCTCTCTCTCTCTCTCTCTAGCATTTAAAACCACCCAGGCCACACATATAACCTGAAAACACGTTGCAGTTTCATGCATACCACAGAGAAAATATCTGCCGGCATTGCAAACGCATGCAACTTAACGTGTAAGCTTTAAATGTGCATCAAAGAGCAAAAGCACTGACATGAGCAAACAGTCCGTTTGTGATGCATTGCATGCGTTAACCCAATTATAAGAGTACTAGATGAGTATATGATATATAAGATACTCACCACCAAAAAAACTGCTAAACAAATCCCTCCGGAAAATGAAGCAATTTTGGCAGCGTCTTGTCTCCCTATATCATCCGAGCGGATCGACTTGCTGTGTTTAAGGAGGAAGCTGTGCAAAAGCCTTATCAGAACCGAGTCTGACACCTGCCGTTTCCTCTCGCCACCGCGTGGACAGTGCACAGCGGCAGGGAGACCGACCGGCTGCGCGCGAGAGACCTCGGTTGAGTGTGTGAGTGAGCGCGCGAGCTGCGGCGGCTGTCTCGTGCCCCCGCGACGCGCTGGAAGAGCAGCACTTCAGACTGTTGCTCACAGTCTTTCCACATCAATAATACATTATAAAGCACAATTCACGCGCACTGGGGGGTTCTAAGAGAATATTCAGACTCATTCGTCTTATATAAGCCATCATGACAATTCAAAATCAACATGACGGGGGAAGGCATTTTCAAATAATGGTGGTTTACATTTCAACAAAATTTAGGGCTTTGGTATATGAGCAGTTAATCTGACATGTTTTTCTCTATGTTTACCAATCAAAATACGTGTGTGTGTATGAATACATTTTAATTTGTAAACATTTTAATATCTCTCAAGAGATATATATAGGCTATATGGAATTTGATGAATAATAATATAAATTATCACAATTTATGATATTTACTATCAATTTCTTTATACAATTTAAAAATGTGTTATGTGAAAAATGTGTTATTAATAAATTACAGGCAAAAATCCAACAAAAAAGCATGTTGAAGTGTATCATAACAGTCTTTTATGTTACCTTGAGACAATAATAATAATAATAATAATAATAATAATAATAATAATAATAGAAGTAGTAATATTAGTAGTAGTAAACTATTTAGTAGTTAATTTAAAATCCTGAATGTTTCCTCAAATAAAATGTCTTGATTTTTAGACAGGCAATATTTCAGGCATACCTACTGAATCTGAATTGGGACCTTACCCAAAAAGCCCAGGACAAACAAAAACAAACAAAAAACATAAAAATTAAAAAATCAAAAAGGAAATAAAGAAAGAAAATAAAAGGAAGAAAGTAAAAAAATCATTACCAATAAGGCCCTTACTAGCCCGGTTCTTTCCTTCTACTCCTACAAAAAGTGACATTTGCATATAATGTTGTTCAAAAACCCTTTTGTAATGGATAGCAAACTTCTGATATTTAATCTGTGTAAGAGTGGGGAACACTGATGCTCTGCAATTGAAAAGAGAGTATTAATGGATCTATACATTGAATTCTTTGACCTCTGATGGTCTTAATTTAAGCAGTAAGGAGACGCCATGCTATACTGTGAAAGAGTCCCAGCTAAAGGTGTTCTTATATTATTACACTAACTAGCCTGTAAATACAATAAATGGGATCATGTGACATTTGTAATTTAAGATGCGGTATCTCTGCATTGTTGTCAGTGGAAAAGCAATGGTGTTGAAACGTCACTAACTCAATAAAATCTAGTGATTGGGAGCTGTCAATTTTTGATGAACCCATACATTAGAATTTAATGGTCAGGTCTCTCCTTCTTGTGTAATTTGCATTTTGAGTATAAAAATGAGCCAGTGAAACATCCACACTGTCATCCTGATGTTCATCCAAGGAGAAACTGTAAAGGAAAGCGGTATTAAAGAGAGAGGGAAAAAATAAAAACATAGCATTCACCTGTGTTAATGATACTTCAGGGACCTGAGGGTGGTTTTATGGGCTCTGCTTGTGAGAGAAAATGAAAATTGTGGGATCAGGAACACTACAACAGCAGACCCCCAGACACTGTCAATCTTAATCATTTATTCATTAGACTTCCACCCTCTTCCTCGGCTATCCCTTCATCCCATGGGATCCGGTGGAGGCAGGTTGGGGGCGGGTGGGACATCCCGGCTCGACAGCAGGAGGAATCCTGAAGGAGTGTCCGTGTTGGGAATGTCACAGGAAGGTGGAGTGTCCAATACAGAAATGGGGGATGAGAGGAGACAAAACAGAGGTGTTTTATGGGGGGAAGGGTGAGAATGGAAGAAAGGTGTTATAGAGCTTAAACAGATGGAAATTATTGTACCATGGATGGATGGATATGTGAATACACAGATTGGAAGAGAGATGTGAAATGAGCAGTTAGAAATGAATTTGAAAATAATAAGGCAGGAGTGTTAAAAAAAATGAATGTTCTGTCATTGTTTATTCACCCTGATACCCTTTCTTACCCATAAGCCTTTATTTTTGTATGTGGAACACTTTTGAATGTAGCTAAAAAAATAGCTTTGCATACACAGTGGATTTAAATTTTAAATCTGACTTACAATATTCTGCTCCAGAATAGTGCTTAAATATCTTTCACTTCTGCATCATTCAGATTATAAAAATGGCTTTACACATGAACGGTACAACAGCATTGGCTGTTGTTTGTGATGTAAAGAAACATTTTTGCATCAGTTTAAATATGTAGAATGATGTGTGAGACTTGAGAGTCGCAGCAGATGGGAATGTTTTCATTGAAAATCAACTTTTAGGACTGTTCCTTATCATATGGCTTCAGAAGGCTTGGAAAATAGTAGTACTAAATGAAAAATAGACTAATAAATGCTGTATAAGTACCGTTCATTTTAACTAATGCAGTGTATCACATGAAACCTTACTGTAAAGTGTTACCAAAATAAATATGTAAATAATTTATGAACTATTACTTTAAAGAAAATTAAGATATGGTGAGTGGGTGGGTTTGGTGATGGATGTATGATGGGTGGAGGGTGTGATGGACAAAAATAAATGATGAATGGACAGAGGTAGAAAATAGAGTGTGACAGCCCCAGGGATACTTAGCAAGCGGAGACAGTAAGAGCCAGGGGATGGCATGGACAGGATCTGATTGGTCATTTGTGGGTTTTCAGTCCAGGGTTTCAGCCGGTTTCCCAGAGGCCTCTCCTGAACCCTTGTCCACTGCTCCCAACGGACTGTTTTCTCACCACACAATACACACTGGCTGGAGGCCAGCAGGACTGTCCAAACAGAAACACGCACTGGACAGAAATAGCCTGTGAGATAGCGGGGTGAATGTAAAGATGTCTGGGGGCATCCAGAGAACTAGTTAGTGTAGCTTGGGAAAGGGGGAGGAGCTGGAGTGTAGATGCAAGGCATTGTGGGTAAACTCCATGGGGACAACCAGGTGAGGGAGGCAGTTAAAAGAAGCCGAGTCAGCGGGAATTGGGAGGTACAAAATGATGAATGTAGTTTCAGTATGATGGCACTTCGGCAATTATTTACTCACTATCATTTCATTCTATATGACAAAAAATCCAGTTCTCTTTTTTACATTATCCTTCACAAAAAACACCAATAATTACATTCTGCTCAAGAACATGATCCTTCAGAAATCATTCTAATGCTGATTTGCTGCTCAAGATACATTAATATCAATGTTAAAAACAGTTGTGCTGTTTAATATTTTTTGTGAAAACTGACACATTTTTGGATTCTTTAATGTGTAGAACATCCAAAAGAATAGAATTTATTTGAAACAAAAATAATTGTAACAATATAAATGTCTTTACTATCACTGTTGACCAGTTTAATGTATCCTTGCTGAATGTAATATGTTATTTAATATAATATATATATATATATATATATATATATATATATATATACACACACACAGACGCACACACACACATACTGTATATATATATAAGCACACACCCATCATTACGCTGTTTTCAGTTACAAAAATGTGCAATTAAATTAAAGTTACTTATGAAAATGTTAACAATTACAAAGGGGGTTACATGTGAATATTGAGATAATAATACTGAATACTGATAATATGAGACAACAATGTTTCAGGGGGTTAGGACACAGAATAGTACACATTCTTATTCTATAATTGTTTTATTTCCTATTTGGGTTAATGTATATGCTTTATTTTAAGATTAACTGTTTTTTTTTTCCCCATAGCATTTTTATAAGTAATAGCTATGCAAAGATTCAATTTCAAAAACAGCATCATGGCTTTTAAACTATATCTTATGATTTTCAATCTGTATTTGACCTCAGAATGATTTCAAATTAAGTCTGATTTTGTGGGGGCTGTGTTTTAAAAAAAATAAAATATTGTAATCAGTTTTTAAATACTACTCTAAGGTTAACCTTGCCTGGTTTAAATGTTTCAAAATGATTCATAGTTGAAAATAGTAGAAATTTAGAAAAGTATTCAAAAAGTAATTAAATATAATGAGTTACATTACTTTAAAAAAAGAATTGAAATAGTTACACTACGTATAATATATTGTAACTTGTACCTTATTACTTTTCCAAAGTAACTTTCCCAACACTGCACATTTCAATATCATAAAATGATGATCGATAAAAGGCTGTTTAAAAGCAGTTAATTATGGTAGTTCATTTGCTTTTGACATTTATTTATCTTTTTATAACATGCAACATTTCACAGAGCAAGGTTAAATATGATGCACATTTACTCAACAGTAACAACAGATGATCAGTTTCTTTAATCTTGGGCAGAGGAATTGCAGAATTTAAGGGAGAGGAGGACATGGGAGATGTTGAAGGGGAACGGTTGCTGGGGTGCGCTGGCATTTTGGCTGGTTCAAGGAGTGAAGGTTTCGGTTCAGCTGTACAGGGTCGGCCCAGTGAACAGGAACCAGTCATCCCTTGACATTTGAAAAACCTGACAAGACCATAATATCTGCAGCAGTGCAAAGAACGTGTGTGTGTGTGTGTGTGTGTGTGTGTGTGTGTGTGTGTGTGTGTGTGTGTGTGTGTGTGTGTGTGTGTGTGCTATATAATCTAATGCAAGATCTCCATCTACACAATCTGTTAAAGTCAAGACAATGTGTACATTATCTGAAGAAAACATGAGTGGCACTTACCTATGCAAAACTCACTGTCATCATGGTTTTATCATCCAGTTGCTTTGAAAAGTAATAGCACACCGAACAATCCACATGATTTCATTTGAAAAGCTTCTAACCCTTAAAGTATCAACAATAGTTAATAGTGCCTTAGCAAGCACCATTAAGTATGACAAATCTGCTCAGTGTCCCCTTACGTCTTTTACGTATTACGTCTTGGGTATTTAAGGCTGTTTATTTCATTAAACACAAGTTTTGGATGAGAAATTTAGCATTCGATGGGTCTAAACACCTCCTTGATCTGCTGCAAATTACTGCCAGGATGTCTGATGACAGAAATGTCATACTTAAATGTCAGAGTGTTTAGTCGTAATAGAGCGAACAGACCAAACAAAGGGCCTAAGCGTTTATCTCGCCGCCACTGCTGCAATCTCTACACTTTCATTAGGCAAATACAATACCATCTAATCACTCACTGTTCTGCTTTGTTCTGTGTGATTTCCTTCTGTGTAAGAGTGGGTTTGAGATGGCACAAATGCCTCTGTGCACATGTGTGCACCACCCTGACTGCTGACTATGCTAAAACAAAAGAAAGATACAGCAAAAACGTGGATTAAACTACTGTACCTCTAAGGCATTTTGTCAGTGTGGATGTCTGCTACAATGTTTCATGAGCCCACTGTTGCCACCCTTTATTTGCACATGCTGTCTGGGTTTGTTTGCTGCAATGATCAATAGAATATATGTGTGTGTGTGTGTATATATATATATATATATATATATATATATATATATATATATATATATATATATATATATATATATATTTAAAACCATTCAAAAGTTTGATATTAACTATTAAATTGTAATAATATTTCAGAATATATTAATCTGTTTTGATTAAATAATGTAGCCTTAGTGAGCATAAGATACTTCTTTCAAAAACATAAAAAAAAATCTTACTGACCATACATTTGTGAACAGCTATGTATACAAACATTACTTATAATTTAAATTCTAATTTGCTTTTCACAGGCAATACTGTAGCTGGAAGCATGTACATTCTATAATGGACCTAATTTACATAGAAAGGTGTGTTTGGCTCAAAAGAACAATGGCTTAATTTAAACACAATGCACTGATATTTTAGCACATTTAGTGCTTGGTTGAACTGGCGCAACTGCTCTCTGCCACAGATATGTTTACAGTACATGTGCAATGCCTATGTGTGCATGTGAGAAAGCAAAAGCACGTTGGTTTTCACATTCTGACATTTACACAGTATTGCAACATGCTGTCGTGCTGTCACAAAACACAAAGCGCATAAAGATGTCAGATACCAGCTGTCATGTGTAAAATTGACAAGAACAACAAGAGAAAACCCGGTGGGAAGCAGAAATAAAAATAATGTTGATGTGACTCCCAGTGCCGACCAGACGGCTGGGCATGATTATAGCTGTCTAATAATGAGCTAGTCAGAACGAGTTAACATCAAGAGGGACAAGAAGCAAATCTGACATGCAGACTTATCTAATTACAGCACACTCCTGATGTGTGAGAGAGAAAGATGGTTTGATGGTTGAAGGTTTATTTGGTTATTAACACGTCCATTATCACACACACAAATGCACACACTCATTATTGAGTTGAATTGATATTACAGTGCTGGTCCAGGTTATGAAATAATGCAATTAGCAGCTCTTGCAAAGGCAAGCATCACTATTACCCAAGTCATATCTAGAGAAACGCAGGTGGACTCTTCTGACTTGAGTCAGTAATGGGGTTGTGCAAAATTCAGAACTGAAGAACTGGCTCAATTTGAATTCATGAGTTGGACTTGAATTTGAATTAAATTGGCTATACCCCACAGGAATCTGAACTGGAATGACAAGAAGAGGAATTTATTGAACAGCAGTGCAAAGAAATGCAATGCAGATAATGCATTCTGTGAAATGAAGTGTTCATTTATACCCTGATTCACAAAAGTTCATATATTAAATTGATACATTAAAGGGGTTCTTGATTCTGATTTCATTTTTTTAACTTTAGTTAGTGTGTAATGTTGCTTTTTAATCATAAACATCACTGACGCTCAAAATGCAGTGCAAAAGGGAGATATTTTCTTTTACAGAATTTGCTTTTTAAGACCTAGAGCTTCGTTCAGACTGTCAGCCCAAATCCGATTTTGTGCATGTCCAGATGAAATCTTTTGTTTTTACGGAATTTGCACTGGTTTCTATGGTAATACCATTGCTCTGTTATGCCTACACTAAAAACAACAGTAACAGCAATACAGTTTGCAATACAGATATTGTCTTATGACATAACAACATGTTGCCATGGTGGTTATGCTGTAGTATTATATTTCGTCTTGTGAGGCAGAGGCAGAAATGCAGGAAGCTGTAATGTGTGGCTTTTTTCCATGCTGCCGTCTCCGCTACTTTCAAAACTCAAAGAGGTACGCATACTAGCAGTATATTGTGTTTTTTTGCTTGACTTGCACTTCACAACAACACAAGCTTGTTTCTGCTCAAATTTTCAGCATGTTTTCTGCAAAATCATCTGATGTGTTTACATAATATGTACGTGGCATGAGGACGTGAAAAAGTTAAGCTAAATCTGACTGGTCAGACTGAAACGGATTTCCAGAAATGCGATTTGAACCACATACGAATATAGCTCGAAACGGATTTGCACAAATTGTATTTCATGTAGTTCGTTGCTGTTCAGACTATCTAAATATGATGGGATTTCAATTGGATTTGCACAAAAATCAGATTTGGGCTGACAGTCTGAACGAGGCTCTACAACAAACAGCTGGTAGGGACTACAAAGAGATTCTTCCCGGGTTTGTGACATCACAAACCCTAAAATTTACATAAACCCTGCCCCGGGAACACGCAGCAGAGGGGGTGGGGCCTTGTTGCACATGCAACTACCCGTAACGGGCATGATGTATCCAGAAAACATGCACTAGGCGGTTAGTGAATCTCAACACACTGGGCCTACAAACCAATCTGAGCCCAGTGCGTAAGGGAGGGACTTCATAAAACTAGGAAGTCAACAGACCTTTTAGGAGAAAAAATGTGAAAATAATTAGTAAAAATAATGTGATTTTTAAAAAACAAAAACAAATCATGAACACATGTTAAAGTGCACCCCATAAACACAACGAAGCCTTTGTAAATAGCTGATTGACCACTCCTTTAAATATAATTAACTCTAGATTTTTATATGTGGCACTCCTAGCATCTATCAAACTGTCTACCTATTTTTTATTCTATATACATAACTAACATTCAAGCCTCAAGGCTTTTTGAAATCCAAAATAATGGATTTTCTACTGAAAGTTTCTACCATCTCAATTCAAATTCCATTCAAATTCAGGAATTCTTAGTTTATTTCTCAGTGGTGAATAACCATGGCAAATAAGCAGCTACCTAGCAACCATCCCAAACATCCTAGTAACCACATAACAGGAACCTATCAAGGCCCCAGCACTGTAGCAGCAACTTTTATGAGTGAGCACCATTCACAATCTCTATATTTCTGAAGGATCATGTGACACTGAAGACTGGAGTAACGATGCTGAAAATTCACTTTTGACATCACATACATACAGTACATACATATATAAATGTTTGACTTGTAGATAAAGCAGCGACCAATGAGTGTGTGCAGAAATCAGCAAAAAGTCCCCTGAAACCAGTGCATGAAAAAGTGATGAAGATTTGTTCTGTTCCTGCCTAACACTCAGAGAGAGAACTGAGGTCCCAGACTGGAACGAAGACATAAACTCTGGTTCTTGTGAAACTGCAGAGTAATACAAACATACACAGAGAGAAACAACAGAGAGAGGGAGAGCAAACGGAAAGAAAGACAGAGGGAGAGATTAACTGGTGAATGTTGACCTTGGCAGCTGGTGGTTGAAGAAGCTACTTACACACACACACACACACACACACACACACACACACACACACACACACACACACACACGGATATAGCTCTCTGGAGTGCACGAGCTGTCAGGTTGGCACTATGATGCAGTGGAGGAGGGGCCATAGGGTGTGAGTTTATACCAATCCCTAAACATCCTCTCCATCACAAACACTCCACATGCTTACCCAAAATCCCACAGGCTGGGTGCATCACCGTTCACAACTGGCCTGGCACAGGCCTAAATCACATCTGATCTATGACCTCCATACGGTCAGTCCAGACTTAGCAGCAGATCTCACACTCCATCAACAAATCTGCTTCAAACATTTGTTCGGTCTTCATCCAGACAGCAAAGATGCACACTGTGAAAAATGTTTTCATCATTATAACAACAACATCTGTTTTTATCCATTTAATTTTTTACAATAATTTGTTTTATTTGTATACAATTTCTTTTTTATTTTTTTTTATCAAGTATTTTTAAAGTGGCAAGATAAAGTGCACTGAGCTTAAGTTACTTTGACATCACTTCGACTTTACTTAAAATGTTGTTTATTGTTAAAAATATTTTATTATATTTTATTAAATATTTAATCCTTTTTAAATCCTTTTGAAATTTTAAAATCATTCAAATATTAATTTAATTTTAAATTGTTTATTCATTCATATATATATATATATATATATATATATATATATATATATATATATATATATATATATATATATATATATATATATATATATATCCTAGTTTAATGAAAATAAACTGAATTATAAAGAAAATAAATCAAATAATGTTCATAAAGTTACTGTCATCCATATAGATATCCATCAATAAATGCAATTCTGTATCGGCTCTCATAGGGACTGTTTTACATACTGTAAAAACAACACATATTATAGACTTTAGTATCACTGTTAGATATTGAAAAGATCATTTGAAATAATATTTTATTGTCCTACCTTCCAATGTGAGATACAAAGGTGACGGTGAAGCTTGAATATCCTGCATGGTTCAGCGATGGACTGTCATTTATTTTATTCATAATCAATCTCTGTCCAGTCTCTTCAGAAGACCAATGCAGAAGAAATGAGAATAGACAGTTTCTGTATTATCACCATAAATCCTCATAGAACAGAGCAAGATGCAAAAGAAAACATCTATTCACACTTGCGTTAGAGAGCAATATTTCAAGAGAAATGTGTTTAGTTCACATCTAAAGAACAATGGCTACAGTTTGGTATCACACACAGATCTCAAAATGATCTATTGTACATTAATCTAACCATCTAAACAAACAACCCCTTTCAGGTCATAAATATTATTTTTTTTAAATGTTGTTCATCATTTTTGCCTATCTGTAATAATGTAGTTAGGAAAAAATATAATTTGCTCGATTACAAACTAACACCTAACAACACCTAAAGCACCACAAGGGGGCGTTGTTCAATAGTGAATTACACTACGGCCATATAAACTGTAACTGTATATCGCTTCAACTATAAATTATTGATAGGGTGGGAATACTATTGCAACTAATCATAAATTGCCCTACATTTCACGTTTGCATTTTAATCGAATTACTATTTAGTAATTAACTTAACACTTTCACCCATTATTATTAACTACAGAAAGCAATCTGAGATTATGTGCTTTTTGACAATGGTGAAGGTCCATTGTTGGTTTCAAACCTCAAATCTTGTAGTTGCCAGCCCAGATGTTTTAACTCCTACACTAAGCCATTTAAATCTGAATTTAGACACATGACATATTTCCACTGATATGAACCCTGATAAGGATTTGACCCAGAAACCACCCTATGCCACATTCTCACATGTTCATGTTGTCACTGCAGGTCAGGCCGGACCTCAATCTGAGTGAAATATGAATACATGGAAAGAAATGAACTTTCCCTGACTGTGGGAAAATACCAGTTAGACAGACATTAAACCTTTACATGAAACTGAAACCATCTGGGTCTGGGTGCTTCACCAAAGAACAAATACTGTTGACTTTAATGAATCAAACGGACCACATTTTCTAAACATCCTCCATGCCTGTGTTTCTTCTGACCCCTGAGCAGCAGTTTCACAGCAATATCACTCGCTGTATCATGACAAAGTGATCTGTTGTTGTACAGATACGGTCTATAACTGCTGAACCAGCACCAGTGTAATTCCACATCAGTCTAGAGCCTGAAAACACACAGGCACATCACTGTTGTTTCAAACAAACTGCAGCAGTTCATTATGCCTTTAATTGTATCATTAATGCATAGGTCAATGTCACAAATACATATAACAACATCTGCTTTTATGTGTTTAATTGTTAAAATAATGTTATTTTGTATCTAATTTTATTAAGGTTCAGAGTTTCCATTTTTAACTGTTTTTTTTTTTTTTTAAAAGTAGGTGAATTCAGGTAGAGTGAGACATCAGGTTGAGTGGGACAATTAAGCTTTTGGGTACTGTAAAGGGTTAATTTTGTAAGCCACTCACAACAATTGTTACTGTGTTGTAGCTGAATGTCTATTGGATATGAAATAAAGGTTGAGATTGATGTGACATCACAGATGTGGTCCAGTTGTTATTTTTCAAATTGCTTGACTCCTGGGACCTCACGGTAAGCCACCCGGCATGTGTAAATCTATTTTAGAATAATAAGGTAGATAATTCTGTCACTTATGATGTAACAATAAAACTTTTGCTTTTACATACATTTATACTGTGTATTAGAGATTAATAACAATGAGCATCTAACTGTATAAAATATTTGTGAAAATTAGATTCACAGCACTGTCCCACTCAACCTGACAGTGTTAGGTTGAGTGGGACAGTGCATTTCAGGTTGAGTGGGACAGTTTTAGGGCTAATGCTAGCACAGTGCAGCCATTTCATGAACATAACATTTTAGAGATATAAGAAATATAACATAGAAAGATAACATTTTAAAGATATAGGTAATAATTTTTAATTTGTATATATACTGTTTGAATGACAGCTTGGTAAATCTGCTGGCAATCAAATATTCAATATTGCTTCTCATCATAAGTACTTGGTACATTATCAGCGCAGCGCGAGACGTTCAAACTAATATCACGTAATTTACGTCTCTAAGATGATTTGTTGATGTACCAGAAGAGAAGCTAGCCTCCTTTGCAAGGTTTCTTTTCTCAACACTCCTCAGCGCTGAAAGTGAACACTCGATGCTGATTGGCTAATGTTTTTTACCAACTGAGGCACGAGAGCTCAGCTCTTCCTCCCCTTCTCTAATATTAGCGGTTGTAATTACTTCAGCAGATTCGGCACATTCGCCATACAAAAGCAGCGCTTTCCAGCATCAGTAATATGTTGTGGTATTACAGCTGTGAAATTGCAAACAAAAATACACATTCTGAGACATGACCTGAAATGAACTGTGAATTTTATTAACATTAAATCGTCCTCCTCCCATTTTCATCTCAAAATTCTGCCTCCCCACTGGTCATCAGACTATTTGCCTAATCTTCTCGGTACTTTAGAGCGCGATGCAAACGCAGAAAGCAACAGGTCTGGAGTGGGGGAAGTTCCTGGGAAGAAAAGTTCCTTGTTCCGGGTAATTTCGGTGGATACGCGGCTATGTAAAATTTCAATACCATAATGAATCTGGATTTTTTTAAAATGTTAATTACCTAAATCATTTGCAGTAATTATTCTCAGTGGTGATACTCATTAGATTCACATTAGCATGTTTAAACTGCAGTAAAAATACTGCAATTTAATGTTGTTGTTTTTTTTAATCTACATCAGCATACATTAAAAGCAGTACAACAAATACTCACAGTGTAAATATTTATACATATTTATAAATATAAAATATTTAATTGTTTTTAGAATTACAGTGCAGAGGACTTTTTTTCTATTATAGCAATATATATTTAAAGAAAACACTGCTTAATTGTAATAAAAAATATTATTAATTTTTTAAGCAAAATATACCATTTCAAAAGCAAAATAGAATTTCTTTTTACTTAATTTTTATTTGAGTGAAATATGACCTTGAAGGTTTTGTGAGATTATTTTTCTTAAAACAAAAAGAGTTGCACGGCCACTATGTTTAATTTGGACAAAAGTTAAAAAACATTTCCATTTATGTAAATACACAGGGAAGATGCCAAAAGAGATGCAACATTTTACATTAACACTACTGGGTTCAAGTGACTGCTGTAGAATCTCATAGGATTTACAAAGATTTTAGTTGTAAATACAGATATTTGGAGTATGTTATACAAGAAAATACTATTTCAGACTCAGTCTAATTCAATTTGTTTCTTGCTTTTACTTTGCTATCATTTGTGATATACTAAATCGAAGGGAAACTGTGAAAAGACTACACCATTTTTTCCAGTGTGGGTGAACAAGCTTGATCAGAGATAGCTTTATTGATATGAGACCCCTCAAGTGTATTTTTTAAGCTGATCACAAACACAGCTGATCACAAACACAGACTCTATGGAAATCTCTTGTGTTCAAACATTCCCAGTCTGCAGGATTGCTTTGAAAGTCAAATATGCTGTGTTTGATTGTGTGTGTGTGTGTGTGTGTGTGTGTGTGTGTGTGTGTGTGTGTGTGTGTGTGTGTGTGTGTTTACATATACCGCATGAACCCTAACCTGCACTGCGCTCCATTGTTGTCTATGCAGGCTCACATGGAGAAAACGGTACTCACATGAACCCATGTGGTCCATTTAAAAAAAGTGGTGAAAGTCACATGACCGCAGGTCAGAACACTTAATCAGACACTTCCTGTTTTTCAGAATGGACACACCCGCATTTCATGAGTCAAGTCATTTCAAAGGAAATTTCTAGGGAAATTTATAAAGCACACTTGTAGGAAAACAAAACATCATGTGACTCCTATTTGAATCTCAGTGAAAATTAATTTTGTACTTATTCAGATTCATAGCAAAAAGTTATCTGTGTTTAAAATGATAGATCACACATAAATGAAAATTCTGTGATCATTTACTCACTTTTTAAAAATAAATTGCAAAATAAACAACACTGTTCCCCATTGACTTCCACTGTATGAACAAAAAACAAGACGTTTCTCAAGATATCTTTTTTGTTCCAGACATACTGGGGTGAGGAAATTATGAGATTTCCTTTTTTGGATGAACCATTCCATTACCAGATGACTCCCTTCATAGTGGGTGTGTAACATGTTTAAGTCATGACTTTGTTAAAAAAACAAAAGTCAGGTGATTGTAGAAAAGGAGGAGGTTGTTTACAGAACAAATGAGATGGGCCTTTTAAATTGAATCTGAGGCTTGTAGTAAAACAGGTTCATTTCCTTGTTGAATTAACCTTGTCTTGCGAGGCTTGCTGGGAAAATCACCTGTTAAGCACCATTATTTTCTAGGCCTAAATATGTAATGATGTATTCTGTTTGCACTACAGCTCAAAGTATATATTGTTGTTGTTTCTGGTTTCCTCTTATCCATGCAGAAACACATACCTACAAACACTTTAAGCATCTGTAGTGGAGATTCCCTCCTGTACTAACTGAATAGCCTTTAATTCACATTTTTACACTTCAGTTCTGCCCAACACACACTCACAGCTCAACCCCTGTGGCTTTCACAGCTCTATTCAGTCAGAGCTCTATAGAGATGCTAGTCAATGGGTTTTGTGATGTGTGGACATCTTTGTTCTCCAACTCATTTATTGCATCTCTATTGTTTTTGGCATAGAAGACACCGTGATACATTTCACACATATGTGAAAAACATTTATACTTTTTTTAGTATCTAGTGTAACCAATAATTTATTATTTTGATGAAATTATTTAAAAATAGGAATTTAAAAATGTTTCTTTATAAATATAATGATTTTTTATTAATATATATATATATATATATATATATATTCTCCAAAACTGAATGAAAACTGTCCCAAAATCCAAACAGGAAAGACAAATAATAATGTGAATCATTTTTCCTAGACAGCAGTAAAATTTTATAGATAGTGTAGTAAATCTTAAGTGTGTCTCCAGAGCTTCAGATAAGATCTCAACAGTATCTTAGTTTGCATTGCTGATGACAGTCAGTGTTCAAAAGCCTGTCCGTAGGGTTCAATTCTTTGAAATAAGCGTCATGGGGGAAGTTTTTTTTGTTTTTTTGTTTTTTTTTGCGTCATATGCTTAATTTATAGTTGAATAGGTCTGTGTGCTTAGAGTTTATTTATGATGTCACAAACAAAAGAATGTGGAATTAAGGACAAGTCTGACAGTGACCTGTCGGAGAAACACAAAAGCATTTGGCTGTTCGGTATACTCATACTTCTGCTAATGACCTCAAAATGACAGATTTCTTAAAAAAAAAAAAAATTCAAACAGATATACATAAAACACGATGAACTTAAAATGAAAATAAATTAATTCATAAGTCATAAATATTAAGACACTTTTTATATGTCAATGAAGAAATGTGCCTATTCATAAAAAGGCCCAAATATCTGATACACTTGTTTGGTTTCTTGTAAATGTTAATGGCATTTTAACTTTTTAAAACTGACTCAGTGCTTATTTTTATTAAATGGCACTTATTTTCTCATGAAATTCTGCCTTTGAATGATACTTTGTCTCATTTTTCTGAAGTTTGACCACCTAGACATTTTTGTCTTATAGCCCCACAACAAAATGCATAATTACATAATTAATTGAATTTTAATGTACTGTACCATTACCTTAATAGTTTTATGTTAATATCAGTTAACGCTATAGCAGACATTAACAAACAAACAAACAAACAATAAATAAATAACTTTTTAACAGCACTTGTTGATTTTGGTTAATATTACAAATGTATAAATTATTTTTGAATTTAATGATAATACTTAATTATAATTTATACTATATGAATATACTTAATTTAAACTTAAACTTTATGAACAAATGTGAATCAATAACAAACAATTACAAACATTAAAGACTGTTTTTCACAGTTAGTTTATGATATTAAATGCATAGGCTGAACTACACAAAAAAATGGTGTAGAAACAATTTTCACTCCAAAATTACTTGCAAATTTTACAAACAATTACATATTTTGAAGGAGAAAGACTGAAATATTATTGTAAAACATCCTACAATAATCTTTGTTTTATAATTTTTTACAGTGTATATTGTAAATCATTACCATTTTCAATATATCAACATCAGTCTTACCTGCTGATTTGGTTATTCAAATGTAGCTGTTTTGTTATGCCAATGAAACACATTGAAACACAGAGAGGAAGAGGGAGGAGACAAAGAAGGAGGGGGAGGGAGGGAGGGAGGGAGAAAGAATGCTATGATGTCACACCAGTAGTGTGCTCAAATACAAAAGCAGCTGAGAAAAAGACACACATACACACACGCACGCACACTGCTGCCTGTTTCACTAACACAACTCCACAGCACACTTCTCCAGCTTCTGAATGTGAGTACTAGTTCACTCTTCTCTCTCTCAGCACACTTCATCAGCACTTAGCAGTGTCTTTGTCCTCATCTTTACAGCTTTTCATTCTCTCTTTCTCTCGATCTCTCTGTATCCTCTCTCTCTCATGTGCTGAACAACTGAGACTGTTTTGGTTAGAGTTACAGCTCCTGATCTATCCAACGGCTGCCTTGTCTGCTGCTTTGTTTCTTATAGCTGCTCTTTTGCCAACTTCCAGAGTCTTTTGTGTTGTGAGTCTTTGTGTAAACGTCTCTATTGTCCATCCTTAACATACCCAAATTCAAAGTCTTCTCTAAAGTGTATCATCACAGTTTTAGCATGCTATTTCAGCTACATTTGAACTAGTTTTATGCTCAGGTTGTTAGTTTTCATTGGATAAACTCAGTTATTGTGTTTGTTCCTTTTTTTAACTCTAATTAAAAACCACAGATGTTTATGAATTGATTGCTTCTTTGTTTGTTTTGAATGGCTTTGTTAGTTGTTTGGTAAAGAAACATGTCTGACCTGGTGCATGATTGGTTTTGACTAGAAAGGCTCTTTGTTTGAGAAATGGTAGTGGAGTAGGATTAATTTTCTGGTGGAGAGAAATAAGAAAAACAGAGAGTTAGGAACTGAAATGCTATAATCTGTGTAAACAGCAACAGGGATGGAGCTACTGAATGAGAAACAACTAAATAAATTGAATGGGGGAGAGAAATATAGATGCTCATTTAGCCAAAGTCAACAGAGAGAGGAAAAATCACACACAGAGCTCTGGAATAAAACAGACTGCTATTGTCAACACAACTAAACCAGCAGTCTGGATCAAACCATAAAACATCAAAACTTACAGCTGCTCAGAGCAACGTTTGTCCACAGGAGAGACAATAACAATGAGAATCACTGTAATATAACAACTGCTTCTTCTAGACAGCAATGAGAGTGTGATTATCTCAAGTGTGTCTCCTTAAAAGCTTCAGATAAGATCTCAACAGTATCTCAAACTGTACTTCTTACTTGAATCAGTGTTCAAAAGCCTCTCCTAGGGTTCAGTTCAACTACTGAAATGTCATCTGAGGGAAAAAAGGGATTTTTTCGCTTCATGCATTCATTTTATACCTGAATGGGTTCACAGCTCAATTATGATGTTCATAAACAGACATTCTATCACAACACTCATTGACTTCTGCTTGTCCTATGAAATGGTAAATATATAAAAATGACTCAGTGGGACAAGTTTTTACACGTATACTGTATATGCACCTAAAGATCCAAAACTATTAAGTTAATGGGGCAGTACATTACAATTCCATTATGCAATAAAAATTACTTATATGATCTTTTTTGGAGAATGTGAATGGGGGGGCAAATGTTTAAAGACAAATGTTTAGGTGGTGTAACTTTAGAGAAAATGAGACAAAGTATCATTAAAAGGCAAACATTCTTGAAAAAATAAGTGCCTTTTATTATTTACAAAAAAAATAATAATAATATAAACTCTGAATCAGTTTTTTTTTAAAAAGTAAAATGCTATTAACATTTGTGAAAACCGAACAATTATTTAAAGCGTATTACGTATTTAATCTTTTTTATGAATAGGCACATGTCATGTTTTTTCACATGTACTGTATATGATAAATATAAAATGACTGTTAAATCCAAGAAACCAACAAAATAAATAAAAAAATAATAAATTCAAAATTTCAAAAAACAAAAAAAAAAAACCCTCTTCCCAATATGCTTCAGAAAGTGTGTGTGTGTGTGTGTGTGTGTTAGATATTCCACAAAAAAAAATCTCAAAAACATCTAAGAGCTTCATTAAGCCTTCTGAAAGAACAATAAAACTGCTCTGCGCTCTTCAGAAAGAGGAAATTGGAGTGGGAAGGTTTTGTTGTTTTATGAGTGAAATCAGGATTAATTAATGCAGAGATATAAAGGAGCCGCCCATAAAGAGGGGCTGCACAAAAACGGCAACAGATGCTTAAATGGTTCTTTCTTTCTTTTTCCCTCCTCCCATTTCTCTCTCTTTCAGACTGGAATCACATGGCCAGAGTGTGGGACAGGAACGAACTCAACAGCAGGATCTAAAATGCCAATCTCTGGAAGATAGAGGAAGCTTTTGTTTGAGGAAAGGACGATAACAATTCCAAAAAAGGAGTTGGACTCTTCAGAGAGATTTTTTTAACACCACAACAATTAAAAAAAATACTACAACACACAAACAGACTCAACATGCTGCAGCAAATCCTAGCTGACATGTACATCGACCCTGATGTACTAGAGGCCTTGAATGAGGAACAGAAGAAGATCCTGTTCTTCAAAATGAGAGAGGAACAAGTCAGGCGCTGGAAGGAGCGGGAAGAGAAGGAGGGCAAGGAAGGAATCAAAAAAGAAAAGCGCTGGCAAAAGAAAGGTATGAACTCACACCCTTTCTAAAAATACAGCCACGTCTGTCATTCTGTTAGCATCAACAGGAGACAAAAACTATTTACAGAACAGTCAAATGCTTTTGTGTCTCTGACACGCCACTGTGTTTTTGCACATTCTTAAATGTGGGACATCATTATTGAACCTCACAGGCCCATTCGGTATAAACTGAATACAGATGACGCATTTCAGTAGTTCACCCAATGGAGAAGCTTGTGAATAGTGATTGTAGTGAGCCGCGCAGTGAATACAGTCAGCTACATTCACACAGCAGCAGTGCTAAATATAATTCAGTTCTGTTAGAAGAGAGAAAAATTGTGTTCACACACTTCAGCCATTAAAGAGCATGAAAATCATTTAATATAATCTAAATAACTACAAGTTTCAAAGGACACTTTTTTTTTTTTTTTTTAGATATTTGTATTTTTGTTCTAAATAATACCAATAATAACTTCCCAATCTTCCTGTTTCAATTACATCTGCATTTTAGTTTTTCCATTTTATTACTGATGTGGGTACATTTAGATTTTTCAATATTTTGTATAATAGTCTATGTAAAGTGTTTTTTCTACTGGAAAAAAACATTTATTTTTTTATATAGAAAAAAATTACCATCTAGTTTCCTTGAGGCTCTGTCAATAATATTGAAATTTTAATTTCAGTTAATATAGAGACTAATTTACATAAATGGAGTTGAAGAGAATGACAACGATTTACACTTACAAATTTTGGGGTCAGTATAACCCCAGTATACATTTTTCTTTTCTCTTATGCTCACAGAGGCTTCATTGATTTAATTTTAAAAAATACAGTAAAAACAGTAATAATATTGTGAAATAATGCAGAATTTTCAGCATCATTACTCCAGTCTTCAAAGTCACAAATCATTCTAATATGCTGATTTCCTGCTCAAGAAACTTTTTTTTTTTTTTGTGGAAATGTGATACTTTAAGATTATATAATGAAAAGAAAGTCCAACAGAGCAGTGTTTATTTGATGTAACATTGTAACATTATAAATGCCTTTATTGTCACTGAATATCGATGTCTTTCAAAAACTAAATCTTACCGACCACAAATTTTAAACTGTAGTGTAATTTACATACCTTTAGTTCCATTTCAACCCATTTAGAGCCTGATTAATTAAATTCACCCCTTGCTGTGTGAACGTAGCCAATCAGAGAATGATTCGCTTTTACTGAATGTCTGTGCAGATCCTTTTACACAGTTCTAGCAAACTATATGAACGCAGCGTGTTACAAGGAACTCAAAATAAATCTTTTAACACGCCCTCACTGATGTAACAAGAAAATCAATACCTGTGCGAAATGTTCTAACGTCATTTCAAGGTGAGCACATATTTTTGAGGCCAAAGGAAATGAAGTGACCTGAAAGTGTGAAAGAGTCACATAACAATACTGCAGTGACATGCTACAGCTCCAAGGGCGAAACCAGAGTCATATTCCAGCTTTTCAACACTGACCTTGCAACACCACCCAATACTCACATGCAAATCACCTTGCAGTAGATTACTGTTTATCTCCATAGCATCAGCATTTGTAAGGAATTGAGCCTTGTTTGAAATCTAACCCCTGTAATGCGTAGGGTCCCTGCTGCTGTAAATTCCTCTAAACACTTCAGGGCTTTCTTACACTAATGCCTGAGGATGTGCTTTGCCAGAAATTCGGGCATGGAATGTTCTCAGGAAGCACAACATGCAAAAACAAAACAACCATAAAAGAGCCATTTTTGGTTGCCCAAAGAACCTTTCAGTGAACAGTCCTTAAAAGAAATTTTGTACACTAAATGTTCCTTAGTGTAAACAGCATTTTAAACATTTAAAACATTTTGTTTTGCCTTGATTTTAAAGTTTCTTCCTGGAAGCATCAATGCCTTTATTTTTAAATGAAAATTCTGAAAACTTATTCACCCTTAGGCCTTCCAAGATGTAGATGAGTTAGTTTCTTCATCAGAACAGATTTGGAGAAATTTAGCATTACATCCCTTGCTCTGCAGTGAATGGGTGCCGTCAGAATGAGAGTTCAAACAGCTGATAAAAACATCACCATAATCCACAAATAATTAACACGACTCCAGTCCATCAATTAAAATATTTGAAGTGAAAAGCTGTATGTTTTCATCATTAAGATGTTTTTAACTTTAATTATTGCTTCCGGTTACAACAACAGTCCTCTATCCATAATATTGCTTTCTCCAGTGAAAAAGCATATCTCATTTAAATCAGAAGAAAAATATGCACAGACCAGGCAGTGTTTACAACTGAAAACAGTCCAAAATGGTTGTAAACATATCTGTGAATTTTGATGGGAAAAGATGGATGGACTTTTTCTACTGAAGAAAGCATTATTATGAATTATTAACTATTTTGGCCAGTAGCAATGGATAAAAGTCAAAATGCCTTAATGATGGATTTGTTTCTTACAAACACAGCTTTTCTCTTCACAAGTAATCACTCTTAAATGATGGACTGGAGTCGCATGGATTATTTATGGATTATTGTGATGTTTTTATCAACTGAAATTCTGACTAAGCAAGTGATGCAATGCAAAATTTCTTCAAATCTGTTCCAATGAAGAAACAAACTCATCTTGGATAGCCTAAAGGTGAGTACATTTTGGGTGAACTATTCCTTCAAAAATGAAAGCTCTTTAAAAATATAGAAAAAAAAAAAAAAAAATATATATATATATATATCTATATATATATATATTATATATATATATTATATATATATATATATATATATATATATATATATATATATATATAAAAAACTCTATCATGTGGTTTGCAAATGACAGTATGAGGAAAAAACTGAGAACAAGAGTTGTGTAACAGAGCATAAATATATGTTCCCTGGCTGGGAAAAAACATTCAGTTCATGTGATGATGACGATGGAATCCAACCGAACAGGAATTTATGTTTACAACAGCATTTGCTTAAGGACAGTGTTCCAATCATTAGTGCTGGTATTCTCCCCGGGCTTCTGTTTCTCATCAAAGTGTCGTCACATGAGCCACATGTAACACAGGGACTTTGTGAAGTATGTTTAGCTGTTGCACAAATGGGCACAAAAGAGAGCTGCTGTGTCAGTCATGCAGTTTGACTCTTATTCATTTACTTCAGTTTGACACGAACGTAGTCAAATCTCTTTTGATTTTTCTCTCCACGGACACACAACTGACAGGGTTCACAGCTCATATCAATGGCAGCATTGTGAAACGCAGCTGTCCGTCTTTCTCTCGCTCAGCACTTTGTGGCCGGTTTCAGTCGCCTCAGCTGATACTGTGTGTCAGCTCTGCGTCAGGGGAAGTCCAGATAAATACTGTTGAAGTTTCTGTTGGCAGTTCTTTTTGTACACAGACAAACAAAACTATGAGCTATCGCTGGAACTTTGTACCCGAGACTCTTTTGCTGCCCACTGAAGAGAAAAATCACCAATGAGAACTTTGTAATATGTCACTTGTTTCTCTTTGACAGCAATCAGATTAAATGGATAGCAAATGGAGACTTCGAGGTGTGGTCAGACTAGACATAAGCCTGGGGAATTACTATAGACACCTAATATGCGTCAATGAAAATGAGCAACAGGATGTGATGTCACACTCACTGTCTTCGTAGCATGACCCATCCTATTTTTCCCGGATGCATCCTCTAAAGGTGCAAATCATTTAGTAGCACACATTAGTACAGCAAATCCTCAGCCAAAGGAATGAGTCTGGGAGCTAAACCGACTAAATTAAACACTTTACAATAAGTCCTGGTAACATTTGTTAAGGTATTATGAACTAACAATGAACAAAATTTTTGACATTTAACAAGTTGGATAAATATCTGCATTTATGATTTCAAATGCATTATCTAATGTAAATAACATAGGCTAACGTTCATCTTTTTCTTTTTAAAGCACAACACTGTATCCCTAGTTTTTGATACATAATGGATTATATTTAAAATATCAACATTTACAATCTACACTACTGACAAATTAAAGCATGCAGCTTGTCTTAAACTCGTTTACATACTTTAAAGTCAAAGATCTCAACATAACACAAGGCCTTCCACAACATCCTCCTGATTTCCTGCTCATTATTACCTGTGCCTGGCTTGTTAGAGTGAGTGTGAGTGTATAAGACCTGCATTTGTTTGTGTCTTTGCTCAGTCTTACAGTTCTTCTGTCTAGGCAAATTTTGGTGAATGAATGTTCTCTTGGGACCCATGCTTGGATTATTTAGAAAGACTTTCACCCAGATCTTTTTGACCTGCATATTTGGGAACTATTCTTTGTTTTTGGACATTTTGCCTCACTGTGGATCTGTACCTTCCTCAAGCCAGCTTTTGATGCTTGATTTGTTATGCTTATTCAAGAAGGACTTTAAGACCATTTGTTTTCCTCATCCTGCTCCATAGCATAAAGTGGTTAGCGCTCATATCTTCCAACAACACAATCTGCGTTCAAGTCCTAGTCGTTACACTACCTGATATACTTGAATTATTTTGTAGAGCTTGGCATATAAAAAATGTATGTTCGTGAAATGCATCCAAATTCTCATGGATTACAAGATTTTATTAATTTGTACGACTGTTTCAGATGTAGAAATCACACTTCTATAATAAGGCTTCCTTACACATCCAGGTTTTTCAAGACTGGTTCTTCAAGAGAAAACAGATTTTTAAGAATACTAATAGAAGTTTGCTGAGGCTTGTTCTCTTAATGTATCTCAACAATCATCTCATTTGTACTTATTTTAAAGAGCTTAAATGCATAGTTCACCCAAAAATGTAAATTCTGGGTTGGAACAACATAAGGGCGAGTAAACGATGCCAGAAATTTCATTTTGGGTGAACTGTACCTTTAAGGAGAAACAAGGAGCTACTTCCAAGCTATAAAAGTCTCCAATGGGATGGTATGAACACAGATTTTTGAGGGCTTGTTGTCTTTTGTTTGTTGTTTTATTACATGAAAGGAGGGAGAAGCTCAACCATTGATAAGCTGTGTTACTATATAAGGTGCAGCTGGCCGGATTCAGCCCTGGGCTGCTCAAGTGGGGTCATAACGCTTTAAGAAACACTCTTTAAAAAACACATTCATCACCATGCAGTTATATCACCTTTCAAACACACACCATGTCTTAAGCAGCACATGTGGGTGAACCATGTGTCCTTGGCAACAAGCACTACACAAACACACAGATCTAACCATAAGCGTGAAAAAATACCTCATAAAGACGTGTGCCAGTTTTATATTATGTAACTTTTGTAGTTTCAGCAACATACTGAACATTTCTGAGATTTCTAACAGAAACCCTAAATTCATTCCTGACTGGAAATGAAGCCATTTGATCTGCCTCGCTCTTAGTCGTAGCGTGGCTTCTGTCGACCTGGAGAACCGGTTCTTTACGTAACCTTTTCTGCTGGAACTGAGGGGTGTTAGGTTTTCCCTTACGTGCAAGCAAAAGAAAAAACAGATCAACCCCTGCTGGAACAAACGGTTTCACGTTGGGAAATTCTTAACATTTTTCCCCATAATTCCCACATGGCATTATGATGTACTTTTAGATTATTTAGCTGAGGTGAACTGCAATCCCCTACAATCCGCACAAGGATCCTCTTTGTCGCCTCTTACGTAAGCCCCACATATCAGTTGATCACACTTCATTTCATGCCTTCAAATATTTGGTGTAATCTGAGAAGGTTAAATCACACTGAAATAATGATGAGGGTGACTGGGAAGGATTCACAGGTTTTGTGGGCCAGTGCAAGTGTCTGTAAGGTGATAATACAAACCTGATGAACGCTGGCATTGACATCTAGACTGGATGACATTTACACACTTCTAAACCAGAACAGGCGACCTACAGTATAAGATCAATTTCACTCAATGTCACAGCGCCATCTGTCTGTGAAAAGGACACATTAAAGAGCGTAATATTGGAAATCAAGGATTCAGATTTGGCTGGTTAACTTCTCAAAGAGGTCTGTAACCAAAAAAATATGCGGCAGAATACAATTTTAAAAGGCTGTCATTAGCAAATTATGCTTTATGCCAAACTGCCAAACCTCAACCCCTTGGGTTGAGTAAAGAAGATTTAAATAACAAGAAATTACAGACTATTAAACTACAAAAATACCCATTATCTTGGTTCAGAATGCAAGTAAAAGGGCTAATCATAAGCTGTTGCATCTGTTGTGCCTCTTTGTCTTTGTAACTTAATTGTTTCTGTGTTGCTCATTTATTTATTGTTTCTCAGATATTGATTTTCTTGGCATGTTTATTGTTTTGTCCTCAGGCCCTTGTAAAAGTGTGAGCTGGTTGCTGGGCAGTGATGGTGATGTGCATGTGTGTATTATCGGAGAATCAGATGAGCTCAGATCTCCAAAACTCATCCTGTCCGAGCTGAGAAACAAGACAGCGGCCAACCCTAATACTATCAACAGGTACAACACCCTCAATAATAAAAATGCATGGTAACAATATAGTATAGGGACCAATTCTCACTATTAACTAGCTGCTTATCAGCATGCCTATTATTAACATATTTGCTGTTTTATTAGTGCTTATAATATAAAGCACATATTCTGCATGATCATATTCTTCATCCTTGATCCTACCCAATACCTAAATTTAATACCTAACTATTAAGTTATTAAGTTTATATATTTAGTTTAAATATTAAGTTTATCGAGGCAAAAGTTGTAGTGAATTGTATTGTTAAGAATTGTACCTTAAAATAAAGTGTGACCAAAAAAACTATGGAAGGGATTATTGTTGCTACACATTATGGACATATAATATTGATTTAAGTTTATATGTTTTTAAAATGGACATATTTGATTGCTCAAAAGTGACAAAGTGACATTTGTAAAGTTTATATTCATCACTACTTCAAAAAAAAAAAAACAGCAATAAATTATATTTCAAATACCTTAAAACAGACAAATGTTATTTTAATTTGTAATAATATTCATACTATTACGGTTTTCTTTATTTTGAACAAATAAATGCAGCTTTGGTGAGCATAAAAGACTTTTAAAAACCTACAAAAAATTACCAACCCTAAACTTTTGTGCATACTTGAACATCTAGTTGCCTTTGGTCATTGCGCTAAAATATCGGAATAGTGCAATAGACTTGGAATTAAATATTCCAGACAGTCATATAATAAATCTCAATAACAGCAGGAAAATACATACTAACTTACAGCAGAAAGATCCACTCACACTATACCTCAAATACAAACAATATTGGAATTAATAGCAATCTAACTATTCTCAAACCACAGAGCTTAATGCATTTTTCTTTGTTCACAGAACAAAAGCAGAACCTGTAAAGAGCAGCCTGACCAAACCCAGCAAAGCACAACAAACCAGCCCTGAACCAGGGATCCAGCTACTGCTCAAGGTGTGTGGGGTACTAAATAATATCTTAATCAAATTAAGAAAGATCTATTAAAAGAAAGAAAGAAAGAAAGAAAGAAAGAAAGAAAGAAGGTTAGTTGGGACAGTTATAGCACTTCTTCTTATGGTTCTGCTTCAGAGATGAGAAGTTGCAACCTGGCACAGTTCCAAACTATCATACAAAAATGTCATTAAAAAATAATAAAAATAACTAAAATGGCCATGAAGGCACATAGGCCCAAGAAAAAGATGAAATTGTTACATTTAATTTTACATTAATTAATTTAGCAGATGTTTTTAACTAAAGCAAATTACAAATGAGGAATACAATACACAATTCATCAAGGAGGCATAGGCTGAATAGTAAGAACTTTGTGAATGATATTTGCCTTTTACCTTTGGTGGGTTTTATTTATTATTATTTTTTCAGGATAAGGCAGTCACATAACTTCTGCATGTTGATATATAATATGACTCACTTCTATGAATTTACAGTACATAAAGATTGTGTGACCAAATCAGAACAAAGCGTTTAAATTAAAAAAAAAAAAAAGGTTGCACAATTTTGGGTCACTAAGCATGAGATGAGATTCATAGGGTTGGAGGATAAAGAATATCATTAGCTTGGTATAAAAACAGATCTCAATGGAAAGTCCACTATGATAGAACGTGTGAGTGAGTGTGCACGTGTTTAAATGAGTGTGCTTTTGTGTGATCTGACATATGAATGTGCATATGTGTGAGAAGACGCACATTTATAAGTGTGTAACTTTAATAATAAGAGCAGCAATAATAATAAGACGATGGGTGTGTGTAGTTGGACAGGCCAGGCTCCCCTGAGCAGATGGTTTAGAGCCTGGGCAGAGAATTAAACGGTATCAGATGGCATCAGTGCCACGTTGCCAGAGGGAATACACACACACACACACACACACTCTTCCATCTCTCGTTGTGTCTCTGAATTTGTCAACTCCGATTTTATAAGTGTTTACATCTGAGTTTAATTCAATCTGCCACAGAAACCAGAGGAGCTGAGTGATTCTATGACAGTCTCAGATGAGTCCAAGCAGGACAGCGGTTCTGATCAGTCAGCTGACGACACCAGAGGCCAAACAGATGACTCAGATTCGGGCAGCGCGGAGGAGGACACGAGCCTTTACAGATCACATATGAGCAACACAGAGTCAACAGTAGCAGACAGACTCAGAGAGATTCAACTGCACAGAGCGATGAAAGAGCATCTGTCAATCAACAACAAGACACACCCACTGGACACGCCCACACCAGACAAAGGTAAGAGCACAGAAGTAGAATCTGAATTAATCCCAGGTATTCTTTCAACAATATACTACAGAAACTGTTTAAACATGTCTAAAAATTTTCACATTTCAACAATCTACCAACAAACAACATTTAAAAAACAAAAAAAATAAAAAAAAAAAATAAACACACACTCACAAAATATTATATTCATATTTCTATATACAATTATATAAATATTATAATATTACTTAACATTACTTACTATTATATTGTAAGAAAGGTAAGATAACAGTAGTATATGAAATAAGGTATCTGAAATAAGCTATTCTTTCAACAATATATTATAAAACATCACAGAACAACAAGAAAAAGAAAAAAACAATATTATCAACATTTATCTTATAAATATAAGTTATTGTATTTATATTAAAATATTCTTGTTATCTAAATATTAAATACATAAATCTTATAATACTGTTTAATATTACTTCATAATATATTGCTTAATAATATATTTATAACTAGATATATAAATATTAAGCATATGATATTATAACTATAACAACTATTAAACATTTGCCCTACATAATTGACAAATTGTCCAATATAATAGACAAATATCAGATAATCAATGAACATTAAAAACAATTTATAAATAATTATATATATATATTTATTTAATTTTGATTAAAACATGTTTCCTAATAATATAAAAGTAACAGATAAAAGTTTTCTCATATATAATATATTATACTTTATATTATGTATAATATATTATGTAGTTTAAAATGTGGTTTATAAAAACCTGTCAATTAGAAAGGGACGGTCACGTTGTTGTCAATGTAAATAGACAGCAAGCGCCATCTAGTGGACTAATGTCATTAGCACAGGCAACACGCAGCGCGTAAGGCCTGCGAGCGCCTCCTACAGGACACACCAGTCACAGCAACACTTTCCTTTGTTTACCGGCTGCGGCTAATATTTTTAAAAACAAGGAACTTTGCGCTGCTCTTTGCGTACTAAAACGCTGCACTGTCTTCAGACCTTCACATCAACTACAACCAAACTTCTCTGGAAACAGAAAACAAATACGAGCTCAGAGGATTCAAACATATTAACGCACCTGTACCTGACTGTCAGCTTGGGATGGCAGATGATGCTCAGGTGCTGTTTGTGTCGTCACCTCACATAATATTGCACATACACGTTAGTTTATTGAATGCTGAAGTGGATAAATTATGATTTACGTGTGGGTCATCGTGTGTGAGTCAGTGTGCGCGTGACTCCATCTGTGTGTGGACACACGCGCGCGCTGGAGCGGGAATTTGCGCTGATCCCACGTTTCCATGGCGACAGCATAACGCAGTCAGGGGTCACGGCTGCAGGGAACGGCCAGAGAAACATCAACAGGAACCGCGGCTCAACTCCCGAGAGAGAAAGAGAGAGGGACGTGACAAAACTAGATTGCTCCCATTATAATCAACACAGCTGTCTAGTAGGAGTCAGATGAACGATCTGGTTCTGTCACATGGTACTGCTTGCGTCACTAAGTTGTCGACGTAATATAATTTTTCTTTATTGTTGAAGCGATCTCCAGCAACAAATCGACCGAAAGTCATTTATTTAAAATAAGAGCAGGAGATATATCAGCAACAGCAACCGTTTACACTATGCATCTGCAACGACAAAACACCGGCAGTTATTTATGTTCAACATGCGACAGCAATGATTTATATATATATATATATATATATATATATATATATATATATATATATATATATATATATTTAATTTTATATAATAAAACTCAGATTTTATTTAATATTTCCTGTTTAGCCCTTCATAAATCTATATATGTTATTTATTCATGCGTGCAAAAGCTTTTTGCTTTTTGAATGGGTTATTATTATTATTATTATTATTAATTAATTGCCTAAAATTTCACAAAAATTTGACAGTCAGTTTATATTACATTTTATAAAGACAGAATAGTGTTTTATTAAAAAAACTGAACTTAAACCTTTAAGTGTCAGTGTCCCAAAAATGTGTTTGTGGGCATTGTATTGTCAGTGTTTATTGCTGATGACTTTGCCACGTTGCACCTGGTTGGACATTTTCAGTCATTATAATGGGAACGATCCTGCCATTGCTTGCAACTTGGATATAGAGATTGCGTCACATGAATACAAGGGAAAAACTGCAAGTAGAGGGCACAGTAAAGACCCCTGCATCAGTGCGGAAAGAAAGAAGTGATGGCAGAGAGTCGTCTCACAGGAAAAGTGTGAAGGGGGCGGAACTCCAGGCTTAGACCCCTCAGGGAGAGTCTAAAAATACAGTTCTCCCCTGGCCTCTCTTCTGAGTCTCACTCTCCATAGCATCTGTCTCGTTTCTACCCCCCATTCCCCCTTTTACCTCAGTCACCCCTTCACCTATTCCCTGACCACCTGTCTCACCCCGTTTAACACATTCAAATTGAGTCATCACTCCTGTAGCCTTTACCCTCTACCTTACTCTCCTGTTATTTGTACTCTCTTCGTCCTTTACTTTCTTCCTTTCACTTTTTCCTCTTCTGCCTGCTGTCGCTCTCCTTACTTCTCCCTCTTGTGACCTCTAGACCTGCCTTGAGTGGGTGGAAAGGAGGATCGAGAGAGAGAGAGAGAGAGAGAGAGAGACAGCTGTGGATGTATTATAATCCCCGGCGGGCTTGTGTCAGGGGTCTAACAGCTTTTTAAAGTCAGCAGTGATTTACAGACAGTCAAAGTCTCGTAATCACGAATTTCTGCTTGATTATTTCCTTAGTCTTGACCTCTCGTGAGGTCATCGTTGCTCTAAACCAAAACCCAGTGAGCTGACTACATAAGCAGAATTTTAAGGCATCGTAGGCACGCTCCAGGCACGAAGGCTATTCCATATGGTATGCAGCATTATTATGGCAGCATCTAATGTATTTTTCACAAAGAAGGAAATTCCATTTTAAAGATTTGTGACAAGCTCAATGGAAAAAAATTAAAATCCAAAATGGCATTAATTAATGAATAAAAAATAAGAAAAAAATATATATACATACATACATACATACATATATATAAATTTAATATATAAAAATATTTATTTATATATATATTTTAAAACATTTAAATGTATGTAAATTATTTAATACAATTATTTAAAAATATATATAATTACATTTTAAAGTGTTTACAATACATTTTTTACAATATAATTTCTAAATGTAAATGAATATTTATACAAAAAATTTAAAACTAACAAAAATAAATAAATACAAAACATAACTAATAAATTAACTATTAATTTTATTATTAAATAATTTAATAAATAAATATATAAAAAAAAAAAATTATAAATTTATCCATTTATTAAATAAAATAATATTTAAAAAAATCATATATAGAAAAGAGAAAAAACCTTATACATAAAAAAAATTGTAAATATAAAAATTGTGTACGTGTGTGTGTATATATATATAAAACATTGTATGCTGCCAATAGACAGCAAAACAACTCACTAGGTTTTTTCCCATGTCTAATCTAACAGTCTTTCTTCTTCTCTTTCTCTCTAAAGGAGTGATGAAAGATAAGGATAGCGGTCTGACGTACGGCAGTCGTGTGGCTCAGCTCAGGAAGAACTTCAACACCAGTAATGCTCCGTGTGTCAAACCACCGATCCCCTGCAAGCCCGCTCACCTACTGGCCTCCCCCTCTGTCAGATAAAAACAACACTGCCACACTGCACACCTGAAAAACATCCTAGTGTATCCAAAAACCTGCAAAACGAACTAAAAACATAGAAGGGCTTGCGCATACCTGAGCATGTGAGCAGATCCAGGTGTGGACACAGCTGGAGACGGACGTTGTACCGAAATCAAACACTTCTTATGACCCAGCTCGAGCCATCACTCTTCAGTTTTCACACTGTTTACAGAGAAATGTGGTCTCCAGAGGACTCAAAGATTTGTTGTACTGCCTTATATAGTTTATTTTTTTTTTGTTTTTTATATAAACGTTGTTTCCTTAAGGGGAGAATGACCAAAGTTATTGTTTAATGTTTTTATAGATAATGGCTCATCTTTTTTGTCTGGTTGTAAATAACGGTGTCATATTGTGTTAAATAAAAAAAAAACTTGTTTTAACCGGTTGTGTGAGCTGAATGCTAATGTAACTAGGAATGCTGTTCCAGGCCCTTCAATGTCTAGATAGATAGATGGTTAGGTGGAATGGATGGATGGATGGACGAATAGATGTAAAATATATTTCCATATTATCACCACATGTTTGGTCACTCAGCGGCATCTGGTTCATGATGGAGACAGTCCATCATTCCAGACTGTGTAACAGCAGCTGGGATAGTTATCATCTGTGTGTCCGACCGGTCGAGACAGATGGCAGCGCCGGGCCGTCATGCTGACCCTCTCGTCTCAAATGAGCTCATGCAGCTGAGTTACTGACCTCACCCTTATCTCCCTCCATTCTGCACTTCCTCTGAAGGATCGGGGTGGAAAAAAAGAGACATGGAGGTGCATGGAAATAGAGGGAGCATAGATACAGAGGAAAAGATATGGAAAGAAGGACATAGGGAGATGGTGGGAAGGTATTCATGATCTGAAGGGGATGGGTCACGCAATCTCATAAAATTTTTTGTTGATTTGCAGGTGATTTTTCTTTAAGATGGAATTAAAGTAACACCAGTACTGACTGAATCCTTCTGTTGAAACTGTGGCCTCATGGTTAGCATAGATGCTTAAGTGGTAGTCAATGGGCAGTTTATATATATTGTTCAATTTATCCTCTTAAGACCCAAGAAAATAATTTTAGGAAAAAGTTAGTTTTTTCCATGTCTTTACATTGTTTAGAGCATTAAAAATAATGTAAAAAAAAGAAGATATTTCATTCACAAGTTATGCTATGTCCTCGGTAGATTTAAAAAAAAATAAAAAGACATGAATGAACATGCATAGGCAAAAACAATAGATTTTTTTTAAAATCACCAATACATTTTTAGGTTTCAAGATTTTTTTTTTTTTTTTTTTTTTTACCAAACTTTGTATAAAGATGATTCTCAACTATGTTATAACAGAATTATTCAATATACCATTTTTATTTCTGCAAAATATGTGTAAAAGGCCATAAACAGGTTTTCTCATTATATACAATGTATCTATAAACTAAATCTAATTAGCATATTAATGTGTTTTTGGGGCAACATGTAATGAAAAAATAAGTGTAATAATGGGAGTAATAATTGACAATATATTTTATAGAATATTGAAATATAATTTCTTTCCGTATTCATTTGTTATGTCTCCCAAAATGCATGATAAACATGCTTTTAGTCCCGGTGTCCTCATATGAGATATGTGTCATGTATGAAATCATATGAGGACATGTATGAAATCAAGATGCTGATCCTGTTTCGTAAGTGTCTAAGTCACTATTTTGATTTGAAAACAAGGAGAGGGAGGGGACGCAGTGGGCCATTTTCCTGAATATCAAAAATTTGTATACACACACACACACACAATTTTATAAAATTCTCATTACATGTATATACAGTAGTAAGTAATGTATATGACCGTAACCATATTCAATTAGTATGATAGCAATTCCGATATCAAAAATTTGTATACACACACACATCAACATGATTCAAATTTGACTCTTGATTTGAATTTGACTTTTTAATGTTTGTCTTCCAATTCAACACAATTCTACATTCTTTTCAGATAAAACTATAAACATGTTTGTTTATAATGTTATTTTATATGAAGGCTCATTTTGAGCAACAAAAAATAAAATTACATCGACTTTTTACAAAGACATTTTAAGTAGTTTTTTAAAAATATATATTTTAAATGCATTGGCATTCTTTTGAACTTTCTATTCATCAAAAAAAAAAAAAAAAAAAAAAAAAAAAATCCTGAAAAAAGTATTATTTTAATGGCTGCTGAAAATCCAGCTTTTCCATCAATAAATTACATTTAAAAATATATTCAAATACAAAAAAAAGTTTCTTAAAATTGCACCCTTGGTGAGCATAAATAACTTCTTCCAAAAAACATTTTTAGAAATCTTACTGACACTAAACTATATAGGATATATTAATACATGGGGCTGTTCTACTGGGACTGTTCTACTGATGAACGTTCTAAGGTATGCAGTTATTATCAGGGAAATGCACAGCTAAAGTAATTCCAGGCAAGACTTTCAAAGGTCCTTACAGCCTACAACAGCAAAAGAGACAAAACCCACAATGACACCAATAAATATATTAAACAACAAATAAATATATTAAACAATAGGATAAAAATGAAAAGCACCTGTGTCCTGCTCTTTCCCACTCAAACACAGTACAGCACACATAAGTGTTGTCAGCACTGCTCTGATGATTTTATCTGTAAAACAACTTCAAAACTGCATGCTATTTCTCACTAATAAAGTAATAACTGCACTGTTCTTGAAGCAGATTAACTTATAGTTTTGCTATTACTTCGCTCTTAGACCCTGTTTGCGAACACTGCTGAAAGACTCCTTAATGTCTTTCTCTGTCACTCTCTAAAAATAACTGCATGGCTCAAGCATGGGCGGAACTTAATTATTGAAAGATTTGACTAAATATTTGTTAATTAATAATGTTTTCAACTCAGAAGTAAATATGCACATAATGTAGGTATTTTAATATATTTTAAATTGTTATTTTGTAAATAAATTAATAGATAAAACTTAATTGCTTCCCCAATCTCATTTGTGTAAGAAGCTGTTGCATGACGAATCTGCATTTTGGCGGATAAAAGGCTATTTTTTTTTTACAACATACAACAACTGCAGAGGAATCTGCAGAGGAAAATGCAGATGCTTGACGTCTCCAGACCCGGGCAATTTCATAAAGGTGATCCGCAGGACGCTCCTTTGTAGCAGTTCAGTGTTTTACATTTATTTCTGGAAAAGGACCATTTACATACAAATGTAATTTAATGCACACAGAACAGAACCTAGAAATAGATTTCAGAATATAAACTGCTTAAATGGCCATTTTCAGTAAGATTTAACATTACCAATGTGCCTGCTCCTGTGCATTTAACTTGAATCATGTCCAACAGATATCTGTTTAAAAACAGTGTCATTCACTTATTGATTTGCTTAAAGTCTACTTTGCTATTCGGTTGACAAACATGTTTATAGTGCATTCTATTTGACGTGTTTATTGCTAGTGCAGCAAAAACAGCACAGCCAGAGATTATCTTACTATAGGGAGATGAGAGGGTCTGTATTACTTACTGAAAGTGTGACGGCTAACTTGGATCACGTGTACCTTAATAACCAATCACATTACAGCCTTGATGTCATTGAATTTCAGTCAGAGTTGTACGGCACTCAGTCGCCGTTTACGAATACCATAGGAATAAATCAAAGCCTCTAGAAGTCAAGCATGCAACTTTTATCCAAAAAAGCGTAACGGTTAATGCTAACAGAAAGGAGACCAGAGGCAGATTTTTTAATAGATGTCTTGTGTTTTACACTGTTTACACTAAAAAAAAAAATGTTGTTTTAAAAGAGAAATCTCTGACTTTTTGTGAAAGGTGGGATTCAGCTTACGGCACAAATTCTGGGATTCAGGTTCCACTGCCAAAGTGGAAGCTTTAGCATTAGCCGTTATGCTTTTTTGGCTAAAGGTTACAGGCTTGCCTTCTAGGCCCTGTCCCAAATGGCACCCTAAACCCTCGGGGTCTTCTTCTGAGTCCGCACTTTCATGACGTAATGCTTCTTTGACTGTCAGGTAGAAGTCTGCTGCGGAACTCGCCCCAGTGTGGGTTTGGCAGAAGTGTGTATCGAGGGCACACAGTGGTCACAAAGGAGGCACTCGTGAGCACCCTTCAGAATGCTTAAATGACAAATGGGACACCCTACGGTCTCATGGACTTTATGGACATGCGCATGTGGTGGTCATTTTAAGTACGTAAGACTGCAAGTGCACATAAAGTGTTCCAGCTGGGACAGGGCCTAGTGGCTTTGGCGCAGCCTTTACAATTTACGTGTAATGTATCTGGTTGCCATGACAACCTCAGGGCTTGTGTAAATTTGTACATTTACTACAGAAATGCTAAAATGTATTTAAAAGTTTCCCCCAGCCCCTGCACCCCCAAGCTCATATGTCAAGCTACGTCTATGGGCTCAAGCCTCTATGTTGTTAATTATTTTTGGAATTAACAATGGATGAATGGGATGAGATGTGCAAGAATTTAGTCCTACACACAAAAGCATTTTAAGGGGGAGAAATGACAAATGACAAATGTCTTGAAATAAAAAAAATAAACAAACTCTCCATCTAAAATAACTACAGTATAAGTGGAATAATTGACTCTGGTCCTTTGAATGAGCCTATAATGCACACCCGACACTTCGTTTTGTGGCTGCATCACCACCTCTGGTGTGCATTATTTTCTAATTATACCCTACAACTCGTCCTAAATTATTCCTTGCGTATCCTACAATATAATATAATATAATATAATATTTATTATTTTATGCTACTTATTTACTTATTTATTTGACTGACGTCACCTCGGCCGAGGAGTTAAGTCATCCACATCGACTGCAAACACGCATTAAGGTCTAAAACGCCCACTTTTCATGATTCAGTCAATTCCTAATGGGCAAAATCACTTATGATTCGAATATTCCGCATGCAGTCAAGTAAAACGGGTTATAAATGTGATCTTGTGGGTTGCATGACTAACTTCCTTCTAATTTAGCCCGCACAAACATCACTCAAAAATAGTGGCCAGGTAATATGGGATGACATTAGATTTAGTGCCGATTCTCTCAATGATCTGATGCAACGAACCGGTCTGGATGTGTGTTTTCAGAGCTCAAGTAATGATGGCTACCTACCGTAGAAATACCTCTGATGTGCGGATGGCGAGAGAACGGATTAATATTTCATAAACAGTATCATTGCTGTACGCGAGGCTCTGCAGAGTTTTGGGGAAGCTGCTCTGTAACTCCAGTCGATACTTTATGTCTGTCGTCTCTGTAGTGACCAAACCGGTGTAGAATTTTTACATGAGAGGAGAATTGATATTCCCCCCTCTCTCTCTTTCTCCCTGCTTCCCTCTATCTCGCTCTCTCTTCTAAGCTTCTACAAAGACCACGACTGTTTTGCCGTTACACTCAGATGCTCAGAAGAAGCTTCCTGGAGGAAGAGGAAGGTGGGGGGTTCTCTGAGCGCGAGGAGGACAGGGGTACTCAGGCATCGTAAACCTTTTAAACGTGCGCGCGCACACACGCACACACAATTCCCTGCTGCAGTGGGATTCTCTGAAGGGAGATAAAAAAGACTCTGTTGTGCGCGGGAAGAGAGAGAAGCCCATTACCACCTCCACCACTGTCACCCAGAGAGAAAAAAGCGAGAGAGAGAGGGAGAGAAAAAAAAGTGTTGTGGCGGTCTAGCGGTGTAGGCTGAACCTCGGCTCCAGTGACCCCTGGCGAGAGAGCGCGCTGTGTGTGTGTGTGTGTGTGTGTGTGTATCCCTGCAACATGTGACAGGGCTACACACACACGCAGCCTCACCCCCTCAGGCAAGAGCGGAACGGTCTGCAGCGAAAGCCCCAGTGTGTGTGTGTGTGTGTGTGTGTGTGTGTGTCCGAATCCGTTCGGGGAAAACAATCCCTTCTGTGTGTGAGTGTGAGTGTGAGTGTGTCTCTATACGTGAAGCTGCGTGTGCGTGTCCGTGCGTGCGTGTCTTGCAGTGAACGGTCTACTGCGTTTTTTCCTCCATGATTAATCAGAGCGAGGGCAGGAGGCCGAGGGCCGAAGGGACTGCGACAGCTCCAACGCGCTTAACCCTTTACTGCCCACTCACACACGGAATGGAGATCCACACTAAACACGACCTGTAATATCACAAACACTGAAACGATCGCGAGCTAATTAGCTGGGACTATTGTGGTTGAAGCATAAACACCATTAGTGATTAGGTTAATAGGGCACAACAGGGTTTTACAATTTGGATTTTTAACAATTGTTCAACAAACAGTTCTATGCTATGAATTAACCAGTCAGTTCTGAATTGAAGTGACATTACAAATTTCGATCACTACAAACTTTGCATAAATAAATAACTAAACAACAAACTGTTTGACATACTAATATATGTTATATGCAAAAACACTAAGCCTACTAAATGACAAAAAATAAATAAATAAATAAATTATTTTTTTGAAATGCTTTCTAGTAATGTAGATAAGTTGAAAACCTTTATTAGTGTATACAAGTCTACTGTTCAAAACTTTGGTTTTGGTGGGCTTTTTTTAAAATGCTTTTGAAAGAAGTTTTTTATATGCTTGTCAAGGCTGCAATTATTTGGTCAAAAATACAGCAATATTGCAGCATGTCACATGATCATTCTAACATGCTGATTTGCTGTTCAAGAAACATTTCTTATTAATGTTATTAATGTGGAAAACAGTTGTGCTGCTTAATAATTTTTTTGTGGAAACCTTGATAGATTTTATTCAGGATTCTTTGATGAATAGAAAAGAACAGTATATTTATTTTAAAACAAATCTTTTGAAACATTATAAATGGTTTAACTGTCAATGTTGATCAATTTAATGCCTCACTGCTGAATAAAGGTTTACATATCTTAAAAAATAAAAACACCCCCTAACTTTTGCACGTTAGTGTACATCTGCTCCTGAGTCTCTGGTGAGTGGAAAACCGAACCTGACAACACCAGCAATGCAGCACAAACCCAGAAATCCCCTACAGAGATGAGAAAGACCATTTCAAACACAAATATCACATGTCTATCATGCTGAAAACCAATCACGGGCCCACAAAGGCACGCAATGAAAATGTACAGGTGGAAACTGGGGTGCAGGGCTGACAATCAGACATAATCCCGCCTTTTTAATTTAACTTCAAAATTGGGATGTTGTGTCTTTTAGTTTACATCTTATGGGTTTAAAGGCCACTTTTTTACGTATACTGTACCAGGCAGTACCAGTAAGATGTTTTCTTTTAGAATTCATACTTTTATTCAGCAAAGATGCATAAATTGATCAAAAGTAATGTTTATATCTCAAATATATTCTGTTTTTTTTTTTTGAAGTTTATATTTATATAAAAAAAAATGATGAAGAATGTATCACTATTTCCTAAAAAATATTTTTTTTATGATTTTTTTTTCAGCTGAATTTTTGTAGGCTGTTTATATTTCCTAACATTTTTAAAGCATTTTCAGCATACTGCTGCATATGGCTTTGTTCATGCAGCACATTTTGCTCTTGAGATATAATCTATAACATTTTGCTCTATTTGACTAGACAGGGTAGGACAAATGGAGACTTGTGTCCTTTAACATGATATATTTTTATTTTAAATTCTCAAAATTATACCGCAAAAAAACTGTATGTGGGCTATTATGCAGTTTTTTTTAATTAATTTTTAAAAAAACATTAAAATATTTTTAAAAATGAGTTTTGAAAATATCAGGTGGTCACTTTGGTTATATAGGCCCTAAAGCAATTTTCACTCTGTGTGTGAAAGTGTGTGTGAACACCACCGGTTTTCTCTCTCCTAACAGAACTAAAGTATATTCAGCACTGCTGCTGTGTGAATGTAGCTGTACTCACTGCACTGCTCACTACAATCACTATTCAATAGCTTCTCCATTGGGGTCAATTCAACTAGAAACACGTCATCAGAGCTTAATGCACTCAATTTATACTGTATAGGTTCACAATTCAATTATGATGTCACAAACAGAAGAATATGTAATTATTAACAAACACTGTGACCATTAAGTTTGTATATATATATATATATATATATATATATATATATATATATATATATATATATATATATATATATATAATTATTTATTATTATTATTATTTTGTCCTGCTATACAAGTATGTCCAGAACCAACTTCCTGTTTTGGATAGGAAATACAACAAATTAACCAGGAAGAAAACGATGGGGTCTTTAAGAGTGAATCATGTGACTGAAGCTGTAATCTGTAACACTACAGACCAAATTTGTGTTTTTTTTTTTTAATTTGCAGGAAGTTAATTACAAAAAAGTATGTAGCATTATAGCTTTACAGAGTAAGTGTTAAATGCCCCTCACATCTTGCTCAATAACTTCAAGACAAAGGACATCGATAGATGAGCTTTCATTGTTCAGCCAGACACATACTTGGGCAGCATAAACAAATATTATATTGCATTATAAGTATTTAATCAGTAACCATATATATCATAATATAAGTTATTTTTGCTGGAAATTCAACCCAAAAATGATTTATATTTTATTATAAATAAAACAAATATTTTTGCAATATATATTTTATTCTGCAATAACCCACTAAGTTAAATTAAATACTTTACAAATTAATGGTGCTATATTATTTGACAATATTCATTATTTAATAGGAACTTGATGAATGCAAACCGAAACATAAAATTAATAAGTCTGGCATCAGAACAAAACAGAAATGAGATAAATGCATTGAGTTAAAAATTAATACAGTATTTTTTTTAATTTAATTATCATATGCATTGAATTATAAAATAATAAACAATAAACATTTGTGACTGCTATTTATATTTGTATTTTGAGTTTTTTATATATATTTTCTGTTTTCATTTTAATTTGTTACATTTTTAGTAATTTTGTTTGTTTGTTTTGTTAGTTTTTTGGTCATTTTTATTAGTTATTGTTTTTTAAAATAGTTCAATTAATTTTTATTTAGTTTTAGTTTTAGTTATTCTTGTACATCATGATAAACAAAATAAAAATGAGAAATGCTGCCTTGGCAACTAGCTAAAATAAAACAAATTACATTTTTTAAATATTTAATTTCAGTCAGTGTTTATTTCAAATAACAAACATTGTTTTATGGTTTTAGTTTTAGTGTTAGCTAACTATAAAAACCCTGGTTTGGTTCTTTCTTAATACTGCAAATTATTTTTCTGCATTTCACCTATTTGTTGTCATTTCCACAAATGCTGTTTACACATGACCTCTAAACAGGCAAGTGCAGTTAAATCTACAGAAAGGCTATGAAAGTGCCTATTGTCGCAATTATTTCACAAATACACACACTCAAACAGCATCATCATGAGTCATTCCGTAAGACTCCCATCAACTACGACTACATCTGCTGCTGCACACACAATCGGCGGCCTTGTCGAGAAGCACTCTTTGTTCCTCATTACGCCGCGGTTGTTTTGATGGGAATATCCTGTCACGAAGGGAAGGATGTCCACTTTAGAGAAAGAGAGGACGACGCTGGGCAGACGCTGAGGAAATGAAATACAAGAGACACCTACGTGCAAGCGAATGGATAAAGAGAGTGAGAAGGGGAGAGGAGAGGAACCGTACCACCAGCAGGCCCCTACAGATCTGCCAAACCGCTAGAAGAAAAACCCTGTTTTATTTATAGTTCGCCGTATCCATGGAAACCCGAGAGGTCACTGCAAGCTAGACCTGTATTTCACCCTTGCTCAGGGGAGTAGGATTTCACGGAGAGGCGCTTAGATGTGCGTGTGTGTGTGTGCGCGCGCGCGTGTGTTTGCGCACAACGCGGAACCGTGACTGATGGTGGTCACGCAGTCCCTAGAGCAGACAGCCAGGCCCGGTGCATGCTGGGATGTGTGCACAGGAGGCAAGAGAAGCACAGGCAGAAACTGCGTCTTTCTCGGCGTTGTACATCAGAGCGGGTTTTGTTCGTCCAAACACGTTTTCGCTCTGTGGGAGAGTGCCCGAGTATCAAATCTCACGGCATTAGTCAGGGTTGAGCATGTTTCAATGTGATACATGCAAAATCTCACCAGCAAACGTTTAATTGCCTTGCAAATATTTTGATCCTTAATTAATTCTGTCATTTTACAGAATTACAATTATTGCAGTTTAGCTCTCTGTGATGGAACTGTTTATAACTATTTCTCATAGTTAGGGGTGAGATTTGAACAAATCAATGCCAAGTAGGCTATTACGTTTCGGTGCGGAAATCGTCCTGCACAGTTGGCGCTAAAGTGTTCAGATGTATTTATTTATTTATTGTGAATGATAAAACAGGTGAAGAAATTTCATAGATGCCCATTAAAAGGAGCCATATGTAGAGTAAATGTCTTTCTATTTTTCAATCTTGAAAAAAGCTACTGAAAATTTCCCACAGATATTAGCCAGGAAGGAAGAAGTAGCACACATTGAAATAATAGCAGGGCATTGTGTCACAAATGGGGCAAAAAAAGGTAAACATAATGTTTGATGAAAACTGTTTTTAAAAGATTTTCAGTAGAGAACAAACATGTAGAATGTAAAATATAAAAATGTAAAAGGTAAGGGTTTAGGGCATTCGTCAAGTGCATACAATTATAATATATAATATTTTAAGAAAATGACGCATTCTACATATTCTTAGAGTAAAACACATTGCCACTTTATAAATGTAACAGTATGTGTCACATTCCACCAGTACTGGCCAGAAAATAAGTCTGAAGGTCATTGAACACGTTGACCCAATAGTGGGGCATGTTGTCACAATGTAAACTTGCTGTTCATTGACAATAAAATACTGAATTTATGTATAAATGAAACTGAGGTTACATTTTATTTTAAGGTGTCCTTGTTACACGTTATGCACTTACTATTAAAATAGCATTTAATTATGCATAATTACATGCAAGTAACCCTAATCCTAACCCTAACCATATAGTAAGTACATGTAGTTAATTAATATTACTCAGCACTTAAATGTATTATTACACTGTAACAAAGACACCTTAAAATAAAGTGTAACCAAAACTGATTTTAGAAGATTTTTTCCCCCTGAAATAATCTAAACTAAAACCTAATGTATTTGTCTAATACAAATGTATTTGTATTTTTTCATTTTAATGTATTACAGATTTTTTGAGCAAAAAATGAAATAGTAAAAGTTTGTGCTAAAACAGCAAAAATAAATAAATAAATAAATAAATAAGTTGCATAAAAAAGGTTTGACCAATTAAACAAACGTATAATAGTCTAAGATTTAAAAAGTACATTAAATTTTATAGATTTTTTTGATAGTTTTAGTGTATTATAACTATCTTTTGAGTAAACGTTTAACAGTAAAATTTGGGATTAATTAATAAATATTATTAATAGCCTAAAGCAAAAGATGTTTCTACAAAAATCTGTATTTATTTAACTTCTTTGCAGCATATGCAGAAAAAAAGCAAAAATAAAATAAAATAAATAAATAATAAAATTTTGATTTGATTTAATGGTTTATTTAAAAGGGGACAGTGTAATTTCATAAAACACATGAACAAACATGGTTAAAAAAGCCAGAATTAGCCAAAAGACTATTTTTCATCTGTAGTCCCCTGGCCAAGATGTAAAAAAAGCATTAATTGTGGTCATTAATTAATATTATAAAATTAGAATATAAAACACGTGACAACTTTATAAACTTCCACTTGTAAATGTGACAACATGCCCTGAACTTAAAATTAGGGGGGAAAATGCTCAGGAGAGGTATGTTTTTGCTTTTTTTTGCTGATGGACAATAAAACAGTGAAGAAATCAGCTGTATGTAATTATAAGAATATCTCAAAGAGTTACGGGTGGGATTTTTGGATCTAGGTTAGTAAGTAACCTTTCAGCCACCTAGCAACCGCATAGCAACAGTCTGGATAGCACCCACAACACTTCAGCACCGCAGCAGCAACTTTTGCACTTTCTGTAGAAAAGTGTAAAAATATAGTATTTAATCAGTAAAAGTAAAAACAAACTGTTTAAGTTTTAGTCCCTGCATTGCATCAGCTCTAAGTTTACATCGATGAAAAACAATTTCCCTAACAAGGACACAACTGCCTTACAAATGCCGTCTACCTGAGAATCATTAAAATAACTACCACATTTTCTGGACAAAAACCCCACAGTTAAGCGATCATTATTTAGGTTGCAAATCTGAAGGCCGGTTGTGAAAATGAAGACTAAAAGCCTTGAAAACGCTGAAGTAAAACAAATGCATAAATTAGGAAAAGGCTACCCAACAATACCCAACTGTTGGATGTCCCAGTGGGTGCTGTTGTTCAATTATCAAGCAGATCAAACAACTGAGTTGCCATCTTAAAAAAAAAAAAAAAAAAAAAAAGACGTCCCTGTGCGAACAAGAACGGCACATGTGAGAGAAACCGCAGAGGAGCCAACGATCACTTTGAAGGAGCTACAGAGTTCAGCAGCTGAGAACAGAGTGAAGGTGCACCAGTCAAGCATATCAAACGCTCTGACACTAGCCTGTATGGGAGGGTGGCACAAAAGAAGCCATTACTCAAAAGAACCATGTGAATACATGTCCGGAGTTTGCCAAAAAGCTTAATAGTGGCCCGGTTGCAATGTGGGAAATGATTCTGTAGTCAGATGAGAACAAGATATAGAGCATTTTAGTGAAAATTCAAAGCAATTTATGTGGTGTAAATCTAACCTCACCACACAAAAAAGCACCATGCCGAGAGTGAAATATAGTGGGAGTTGCATCATATTGTACGGCTGCATTTTA
>NC_056610.1:10662894-10796015 GCF_018340385.1 Cyprinus carpio
CTTTTTATAACAGTCTGCAAACGTCTGGGGACTGAGGAGACAAGTTGCTCAAGTTCAGGAATAGGAATGTTGTCCCATTCTTGTCTAATACAGGCTTCTAGTTGCTCAACTGTCTTAGGTCTCTTTGTCGCATCTTCCTCTTTATGATGTGCCAAATGTTTTCTATGGGTGAAAGATCAGGACTGCAGGCTGGCCATTTCAGTACCCGGATCCTTCTTCTACACAGTCATGATATTGTAACTGATGCAGTATGTGGTCTGGCATTGTCATGTTGGAAAATGCAAGGTCTTCCCTGAAAGAGACGACGTCTGGATGGGAGCATATGTTGTTCTAGAACTTGGATATACCTTTCAGCATTGATGGTGCCTTTCCAGATGTATATTCTGCCCATGCCACACGCACTCATGCAACCCCATACCATCAGAGATGCAGACTTCTGAACTGAGCGCTGATAACAACTTGGGTTGTCCTTGTCCTCTTTAGTCCGGATGACATGGCGTCCAGGTTTTCCAAAAAGAATTTCAAATTTTGATTTGTCTTACCACAGAACAGTTTTCCACTTTGCCACAGTCCATTTTAAATGAGCCTTGGCCCAGAGAAAACGCCTGCGCTTCTGGATCATGTTTAGATATGGCTTTTTTTTGACATATAGAGTTTTAGCCGGCAACGGCGAAAGGCACGGTGGATTGTGTTCACCGACAATGTTTTCTGGAAGTATTCCTGAGCCCATGTTGTGATTTCCATTACAGTAGCATTCCTGTATGTGATGCAGTGCCGTCTAAGGGCCCGAAGATCACGGGCATCCAGTATGGTTTTCCGGCCTTGAGCCTTACACACAGAGATTGTTCCAGATACTCTGACTCTTTGGATGATGTTATGCACTGTAGCTGATGATAACTTCAAACTCTTTGCAATTTTTCTCTGAGAAACTCCTTTCTGATATTGCTTCACTATTTTTCACCGCAGCATTGGGAGAATTGGTGATCCTCTGCCCATCTTGACTTCTGAGAGACACTGCCACTCTGAGAGGCTCTTTTTATACCCAATCATGTTGCCAGTTGACCTAATAAGTTGCAAATTGGTCCTCCAGCTGTTCCTTATATGTACATTTAACTTTTCCGGCCTCTTATTGCTACCTGTCCAGACTTTTTTGGAATGTGTAGCTCTCATGAAATCCAAAATGACATTTCAAAATGTCTCACTTTCAACATTTGATATGTTATCTATATTCTATTGTGAATAAAATATAAGTTTATGAGATTTGTAAATTATTCCATTCCTTTTTTACTCACAATTTGTAAATCACACAAACTCCTTTGTAATCAAAAAAAAAATATGAATTTGCACATGCTACTCTTTTCACTTACAATACAATATATAAGTAGACATATTTAGACACAGCCAAAGACATTTGTGTACTACAAGCTGCAATTGCGCGTTGCTGCAGGGATTTTAACATAAACTTAGCATCAATTTTTAAGGTCATTTTTATCTGTCAGGTATATGTATTGTTATGGATAGGTAAACTGTTAAACTATCTGAATAACAGCACATTTGGTTTAATGACACAGACATCTGAAGGAAACTCTATCACCCCCTTGAGTGCTGAAGTTCGTTACCTCTAAAGTATGTTTCCGGCCTTAGCTCTGCTCATGCAGTATTCCCCTTACACTCACTCACACACACACACACACACACACACACACACACACACACACACACACACACACACACACACACACACACACACTTTGAATTGCCTCTCTCCTGTATGAAAATGTGTCCTTGGTTCTGTTGCCATGGCCAGTGACTAACCTGTTCTCACCCTCACAAGCATGTGGTTTCTCTTTCCTCTTTCCTAAAAACTTTCTTAACTACCAGGCACATCTCTCTTACTTTAGTTTCCAGTTGTAAATTGTCTCTCTCCTTCCTTATTTTATATTTCATCACTATACTGCTTTCTATATTGGTCCATCCTCCTCCACAAATCAGTAGCGCTCTCTCTTTCTCCTCCTCCCTCTCCCTCGCTCATCCTGCCATCCTGCCGGGCAGCAGTGCCCGCTGGCACACTGGCAAGCTGGTGTCGCGACGGGCATGAGCCAGCGAGGACAGCAGGTGACACAGATTTGCGGAAAAGCAGAATTAGAGGTGCGGGACCCACCGAGGTGGAGCACTCACGCGGAAAATGGGAAGTCAGGAAATAAGGGGAAAAAAGGAACACTTAAAAGTTAAAACTGATTTAATGAAGCTACTACAGAACTTGATTCCTAAATTTGATGCTGTTAAGACTGAGTTTAAGAATAAAATAATGTAAAATAAATTAATTGAAAAACAACAGAAAAACAACTAACCTCCAAAGCTCTAAAACAGAATCAACCATGCCTGAATAATTTTGTGTAGTAATTTTGTGTCTACTGACCATCGTCCACATAGAGTGCTGCATGAATGACATATTTTCGTAGGCCAAAACCCAGAAACAAGTTAGCAGTTTAGCACATCCAGTCTCATTGTCCTGAAGTCAATTTTATTTTTTTGGACTAGGTTTTTGGTTAAATGGATAAAAACAAGCCCAATATATTTTCATGTTTTCTTCTATACATAAAATACATCAGTAACATGTCATATGATTTTTAAAAAAAGCTAAATGGGACTACTACACAGGTTTTCAGGATCCTTAAACCTCATTTTGATGAACAGTTAAACTAATCTATTCACTAGTCCAATTTTAAAGCCATGTTAAATTTATAAACATGCTCTTGCAAAATGTTTTTTTTTTTCTTATATAAAGACTGAACTAGTTGGTAGGAGTTTAATGGTGGTGATGTTGAAGTCATGTGACTGTGGTATAATTTGTTTATCCCTATGTTTAACTTTTCACTTCTGGCTATTGTATTTAGGTATCAAAATTCATTTAATGTTCATTTGTGAAGATTACCAAGATCCTAAATGTTTGTTGGTCACAGAGCTTATTTTCTGCAATAATCCAATTACACAATCCAATACACTAGTGTGAACACACTACTTGCACAATTTATGCTATAAAAACGGCACAGAACAGTGCATAAGTATGGAGCCCCACACATGGCATGTGCACAATTTACTATTTTGTTCCCTCGATTTATAAATTGTGTGCACGATTTACTAATTTGTTCCCTCGATTATCTAAATCGTGCACACTATTTATAAATCGAGAGAATGAATTAGTAGATTGTGCACACGATTTAGCAAATCGAGGGAACGAATTAGCAAATTTAAGGAACAAAATAGTAATCGTGTGCATGTTTTAGTACATCGAGGGAATGAATTAGTAAATTGTGTGCATGATTTATTTATTTTTTCTTGCATGTCATGTGTGGGGTTCTGTACATAAGTATGCAAATGGTGACACACCATATGTTTAACTCTGCAGATGCCGTTATATTCAGAAATGTATTGGGATTTAGCCAATTTTGTGTAACAATTTATAAGCATTTATAGTCTGATCAAATAATAATACTACTTCCAATTGGACACATTGCATTGTGGGCAAAATGTTTTCCATGCAGTGCGCTCTTTTGTTTACTCTATGGCTGCATTCCATTCTGAAGGGCTCATCCCTACAAAGGGTTTGCCCTCCTGAGTGAGAGCTTCAAAGGAATGAAGGGTGTAGGGGATCAAAAAACTGTTCCTTGGAACCCAAATCAGCGTCATCTTTCTGAGCCAATCAAGAATTAAACCTGTGCAAAGAATCATGGTTCCAAAGTCTGTTAGATGTACCCTGTGAAATCCTTAATGCGGAAGGCCCCCTTGAAGTGGCCAGTTTTTAACATTTTGGTTTGGAACAACTCTTCACTATGGCAGCCATGATTGTTCTCACTCCAGAGCGAACTTCGGAGGCAGAAATATCCCATTTGGAATGCAGCATATATGTAATAGGTTGTATGAAAATTTACATACTGTGCTTAGTGTGCATACTACAGTGCAGAACAGTAAGAGTAGTATGGTATGCTATTCTGAACAACCATTGTGTGCAGTATACATCAGACGGTCAGTGAATGGACTGTGGGCGGTCTGTGGGCATGTTGCCTGAGGCTTTTCAAAAGGTAATTATTATTTCAAAATAGCAAAAAAAGACAACTGGCCTTATGTAAAACAAAATAAAAAAATAATACTGAAAAATGAAACCAATTGAAAGTATGTGATTTTTAAACTCCAGGAGAGGAGATCACAACAGGAAGGTAAAATATGTCCCAGTGACACTGAAAAGGGGGCGAAAGAAAGATTGAACAGGATACTGGGAAGCGTCGTGTAGCCTGCAGTGGTCAATTCCCCACGGTACTGCTTCCTTTGTCAAATACCCTCGCTACCATCTTCCAAACACACACACACACACACACACACACACACACACACACACACACACACACACACACACACACACACAGAGAGAGACAGTGCCTGAGGGTTTATGTCCACCATCTTATCACCATGCAGTGGCAGCTCTCTCTCTCTGGACTCTGGGTGAATTCCCTGTGCTGTCAGGGTCCTGTCACATCAGCAGAGCTAACAAAATATAAGAGAGAGTGGGAGAAATATCCAGAGTGAGACAGACAGAGGGAAGGGTGGCCAGAAAGTGTGTGTGTGTGGGGGGGGGGGGTACTGTTTGTGTACTGTATAGATTCACAGCCATAGGCAACGTCTCGGGTAACCTTCCTCCACCCCTCACAACCTGAGCTCTACTTCAGCTTCTGCTTCAGAGTTGCACAGCTGCATAAAACATCCTCAGTTAGATTTTGGCCCTCAAGCAAGGTGTAGACTTCACCTGCAGCAACTCATGCAAGCTTAAACTCGTTGGTTTATCAATTTCAAGCCGAGGAAAAGATTCTTAATGTGACTTGGTATAGCATAGACAGGCATTTTTATCTGCATGTAATGATGGATATTATGCTGTGTTACGTTGTATTACTCTATGAAGATATACTTTCATAAACCACACACTCAGAACACCTTAACATAGCAACAACCTGGCAACCAGTGAGAACATCAGAATGGGGGAACGTGATCGATACTTCAACCGCTTTTCCACCCAAAATTACCTGGAACAACTGTCCCAGGAACTTTTTCCCCCCATACCTGTTGCTGTCTGCGTTTCCATTGAGGTCTAAAGTACAGTGAAAATTAGGCAAATAGTATGGTGATGTAGGTCTGCACACATTTCTCAATACCAAGTATGCAAATTTCAGACTTGCATCCTCGGTAGTTCGGACTTTGCGAGTTCGACTTCGGAGTGTGAAGTCCCCCAGAAAGGACGACGCAAGTCTGGTAACTTGATAATGTCAGTCAGCTTGCCTTGGCTACTGCAATTTTCCTCACTGTATTTACAATAAGACGAAATGTGATATCAAACACCAGTGCCTCTTTTTATTTTCATTTAAACATATTAATAGCCACAGAAGTGTATAGTTCAGGGAACGTAGCCTACATGCATAAATGAAACAAAATACTATATCAAACAGTATTGCCTTTTCATTTTCAATTTAATATATAGATTCATAGAATAAAGACCTAAGATTACCTTAGATTTACCCAAAACGAAATATATCTTATGTTTAACCACTACAGAAATATCAGAAGTCATGGGAATCAGAAATGGGGGAAATGGTGGCCTAGTGGTTAGAGAGTTTGACTCCTAACCCTAAGGTTGTGGGTTTGAGTCTCGGGCCGGCAACACCACGACTGAGGTCCTCTTGAGCAAGGCACCGAACCCCCAACTGCTCCCCAGGCACCGCAGCATAAATGGCTGCCCACTGCTCCGGGTGTGTGTTCACGGTGTGTGTGTTCACTGCTGTGTGTGTGCACTTTGGATGGATGGCAAATGTCAGAAGGACTAGCTGAGTTGAGGATGCTCTCTTCAGGAAACATGAGCACTGAGTGATTGCGTGGAGCTCATGTCTCCAAAATCGGCAATGCACATTTTCAAATGTCTTTATACATAAACCTCAGATCTGAGTTTTATACAATTACATTCTCACCTGAAATACTTTTAAAACTACACTTCATGACACAATAACAGTAATATTTTTAAAATTATGTGATTATATGGTGGTTGAAATACAATGCTGCATCAACTCAACCAATCAGCATGTTCACCACCCAAGTCCTGCCCCTAAAAGTTTTGGTTCTTTGAAAAAAGTACTACCTTGTGAGCAGGGACTTTCTGAGTGGCTAATTTTTATGAGTGCCAATGAAAAACCACCTATAGCAATCACAAAGCAATACATTAAACTTACTCATTGAACCTTTGCAAGTGCAAAGCAACATGCTAACAACCACTCATAACACATCAGCAACTGCATAGAAACAACCTGGCAACCAGCTAGAATTTGAGGACTATTATCAAAACTAGGAACTACCTTGCAACGACATACCAATATGAAAAAAAGCACATTAGAAACCACATAGTAACTCGGTAGCAATGTGGTAACAGTCATTCAGAACACCTAATAAACTGCAAAGTAACATGCTGGCAACCACTCAAAACATTTAATAGGAATGGATTATAGAGACACACTGGAAGCCTTGTAATAATGTCTTAGAAACCAAATAGCAACATGTTAAAGGGGTCATATGACGTTGCTAAAAAGAACATTATTTTGTGTATTTGGTGTAATGAAATGTGTTTATGCAGTTTAAGGTAAAAAAAAAAAAACACATTATTTTCTACATATTGTACATTATTGTTTCTCCTCTATGCCCCACCTTTCCGAAACTTGTTGATTTTTACAAAGCTCATCATTCTGAAAAGCAAGATGTGCTCTGATTGGCCAGCTATCCCAGGTTCAGGAAACAGTCCTCCATAAAATGCGTTGCACACACATGTATATTTGGTTGTAGTGTTGCACTGTAGTGTTGTACAGTGTTGTAAATACAACTTAACGGCTGATTTCTAGTTGTGTCCTCTTTTGGAAGGCCAAACAAAGTATTTTTGCTTTTGCAACTAAACACAGCATCTCCACGGCGGCGGCAGCAACAATACTACAGTGAGAATCAAAGTAACGCCTTCTTTCTTTCCATGAACATTTGGGCGGTGTTATGCAAATCTTCCCACACAGTGACGTAGACATGTGGGGCGTTTAAACGAGGCATTTTAGGAGAGTCTTAACTTTTAAATAGAATATCTTTTTGGGTTTGAGACTTATCTTATCTATTCACGAACAGCTTGTAACACTCCAAAGAGAAAGGAAAACTTGAAATCGCATCATATGACCCCTTTAAAATCATTCAGAACTCCTTTGCAACCACATAGTAAAGAGCTGATATAAACTCAAAAAAAATTCTGAAACCGCATAAGCAACGCTTTGGCAACCGGGCAGAATCTGGGGATAATTAACTTAGACTTTGAGGTTTGGTTTTTCACTTAAGCAATGGAAACCACCAAGCAATGCCCTAGGAACTACATTTCAGAGTATTTAGCAGCAGCATAGCGATGCCATGTCAACCAGATAGCAACACTAGAATAGGTGGAATCAGAGTAGTTGCGAAACAGAGTTGTGACACTCCCATGGGCTTCCATAGGAACTGAGAAATGTGAAAGTAAAGCTTGTCATGGAGCAGCCAAAAGAGGGTATGCATTGATGTCACTTTCCCGCCAGAAGACGCCCCTCAGTCAGACTGAGTGGCAAAAGAGCCTGCTGCATGACTGGATTTAATAGGGAAGCTGCAAAAACGTGAGTAAAGCAATCGATAATCAGTTTAAACTAAAGTTTGTTGGACTCAATATAGTGTTCCTTCCTAGTGTTTCCAACTTATCAAAGATCCAGTGGTCCAGTATTGATATGCATCCAGGAATCGTGTTTCCTGAAATTTATGTGTTTGATTTCAATGCCAGGGAAATACATAAAGCAAAGTTATCTGATCACTTATATCAATGTTATACTGTATATCGTCATATCGTCCAGCCAAAAACTTGTATAGTGTTTGCCATTGTTTACTGAAAAAAATCCAGTTATGCAGAATATAAGATATGGTAAATATTTAATTGATGAGTTGTCAATTAATACGATAAATAATAATAAAATATATAGCGTATGATTTTAATGCAAAATTCAACATATGATAACTACAAATCTGTGTTTCGCTGCCTGGAGTCCATTTGCTTCTTTGAATTGCAGTGATCCATTTGCTTCACCTTTCAGTAGCTTTTGGCAATCTGTAAAAATATACTTCAGATTTTTTGTAGAATTTATTTGTACAGTCAATCACAAAGCTCATTCTCTTTTTAGATGTATTTTGAGTGTTCTGTCACAGCATTCACACTGAAAACCGATGCTGCCATTCAGTCTTTTTGCCACTCAGTGGGAGGTGTTTATGCTTATCCCGCCAGATTATGCACCCCCTCATTGAAGTGTCTACCTGATTGCATAATCCTAACCCCACCCCTAATCCTAACCCCTCCTCCACACCTAACCCAAAATCTACCAGGACTAGCAGGTTCATAATCTGGCAGGGGTGCAGAATCCGGCACCAAAGGTGGCAGAACCACAGTCACTCCAGCTGACAGTGATGTCATGTGCATACCCTGTATAGATCCAAACAACCAATAGTTCCAGCATTGAAGTCTATCCATTTCAGTCATTCACCAGAAAGTCGAAGAAATTACATAATTTTCTGAGAAACACCTCAATAGTGACAATAACCAGATGCTAGCTGTAATATTTTTAAGTTTTAAGTCTTTCTGCAATCTTTCTCTCCCTGTAGGAGGTTGAATAAGTTTGAGGGAAGACTGCCCATTCAAGGAATACAATAAAGATTTTTGCTGAATGCAATTGGTTGTCTTGTGTTTTTACACCTTATTTGAAATTTTTTATTGAGTTAAATTCCATATTTGCTTGTCTTTTGTAATATTCACTTATGTTGTATGCTTACGTGAATAGCATGACATAAGTATTCACGTGAGTAGTTAACCTTTTTAAATGTAACATTTAAAAATCAAAACATATAAAAATTGAGTGTTTTCTTCATGTCTAAATATACATTAAAATGCAAAACCTAAAAAAAAAGAGTAAGCAAGTATGACCGGCAAAACTCTTTTGAGCAACTAGTTTAGAGCTACATACATATTAAACCGCCGTACGGACATCTAGTGGTGAAACCTTGGCATTACATAGGAATGTTATTTTTCTTGCCACCAAACACCTCTAAGTTGCCTTAAATTAAAATGTTTTTCTCTATTTTAACCCTAAATACTACACTAATTGTATTACAAATAATAAGCCAGAAAGTGTCATCATAATTATTGCACACAAAAATCTCCTCAAAATATCAACTAAATAGAACAGAACTAAAATATAGTACAATTATTTAATTTATTAAACACTTAAGGTGTTGGGTCACATTTGATGGCAAAGGAGGATGAGAACATATCAATGCTATCTCTTTATCACTCCCCAGAATAAAATGGGATAGTAAAGTGTAGTTAGCATAGTTATCAATACACAAACAATGTGCATTATGTGTTAATAATTACCAGAAATTGCTGCAAATATAGTGTCTATTCTACTTAAACCCATTCAAACACATTGACAGTGCTAAGTTGTTTGAAACTATTCCATTTCTGAATAGAATATACACCAAATAGAGATACAGTGGAAGCCACAGCAATGCCCTAGCAACCACATAGCAACATACTAAAACCATTCAGAACACCTTAGCATCTGCATAGCAGTACCCTGGTTATAAGAACACCAGAATAGGATAAATATTGGGGAAGTCGTGGCCTAGTGGTTAGAGAGTTTGACTCCTAACCCTAAGGTTGTGGGTTCGAGTCTTGGGCCAGCAATACCATGACTGAATTGCCCTTGAGCAAGGCACCGAACCCCCAACTGCTCCCCGGGTGCTGCAGCATAAATGGCTGCCCACTGCTCCGGGTGTGTGTTCACGATGTGTGTGTGTTCACTGCTGTGTGTGTGCACTTTGGATGGGTTAAATGCAGAGCAAGAATTCTGAGTATGGGTCACCATACTTGGCTGTATGTCATGTCACTTTTTAAACTTTTTTTTTTTTTTTATATATATATCATAGTGACACAGAAAACCACCTAGCAACAACCTAGCAACCACATAGCAATATGCTTAAAACCAACAACAGGACTGTGTCAGGGTTTTGAATGGGAAAGCAGCACTCTAAAATCTAGTTTTAAGAGGAAACCTGCTTCTTGCTGCCACAGACAGCAGAGAAGCATGTAGAGATCACATTGATGGGTTGTAGCAAATAAATGTTAAAGACAGATAGACAGAGAGAAGTATGATGGCCCGCGAGTGAAAAAGCAAGACACTGAAAGCAAGAAACTGGCAGAGAGGAAGGGAAGAGCGAGAGAGTGAGTGAGTGAGTGAGTAAGTGAGAGAGAGAGAGAGAGAGAGAGAGGACAGGAGGCTGTAATTGGCAGTCATTCTTTGTTGGAGAAGGCCGCTGGCTTTAATAGGCTCTGTTGGTGACTCGAGCAGTGAGGTGAAAACTGTGTACACACACACACACACACACACACAAAACCACCCATCCCCCAGATCTGGGAAGTGCCTGACCGCCCCTCTCACCTCCCATTGCCCTGCACCATACCATCAGAGTGAGTGAGAAATAACGCTCATGTCGTATTACAACACCAGCAAATACAACTTCACACACCCTGACTGAAAAAAAAAAACATTCTAAGTTCACATTGATGTGAACATGAAATAGGTTTCACTCCAGTTTTGACATATATGCAGCGGTCAAGCAGTGCAACACTAATGTCGATTTGTGTGTGTGTGCACATCTGGCTGTATTAGGGTTTAATTGTCGAATGGGCCATAATTCCCATTGGTAAACGCTGTGTATTGATTGGTTTGGAGGAGATTGTCGGATAGTGGTCATGTCCAATTAGGAGCGAGATGGACCTTTCACAGTTTGCGCAGCTAAGAAACATGACATCATCAAGTGTGAAGGGTCCAGGAGATGTGTGATTTCAACACTGAGCACATCTGAGTTTATTTAACCACATCACCAATAACTGGAGTATATGTTTTTAAGGGGTCATGAACTGCCATTTTTTATTATTTTGTAGTGTTCTCTGAGGTCCCCTTATAATGTTATCAATTATTTTTACAACAAAAAAACAATAATAAACATCATAAACATCACTCCATTACTCTCCCTCATGTCATTCCAAACCTCTCTGATAGAATGCAAAAAGAATGGATTTTTATTGATTTTTAGAAATTTTTACCTTGAAACAAGTTAAAATGCAGAATCTTTGTGTGGAATACATTCAAACAATCTTTATAGCAACCATGGTGAAAACGTCTCCGGTTACTGTCATAACCTCGATTTTCCTTGAGAAATGGGAATGAGACATGGCGTAAGAAGCTGATGCTTTGGGGACTCCCTTCTTCCTAAACCTACCTGAAATCTTATTGCACAACGTCTGTGAAGTTGCAACTCTCACTGGCCAATGCCAGCCAAGACAGCAATTAGGGGCGGGGCCCCCGCCATTATATAATGCGCCGTCTTGGCGGCATAAGCTTAGAATCTTCCAAAAGAACCAACAGCACAGCAGACCTGAGCAGTGAACATGGCAGCCTATGCCATGTCTCTTTCCTGTCTCTCACGGAACCGAGGTTACGACAGTAACCGGAGACATTCCCTCTCAAGAATGATTCACTCAGCATGGCGTCAGAAGTTGATGCTTTAGGGAGTGTATAGAACAACGGCGTGGAAACAGCGAAGAAAAAAACTCAGCCTCAGCTATGAACAGTTCTTGCCAAGAGATGTAGAATAATCCCCAATCAATCAGTTATGACCTTACAACATGCCCCAAGGGGATTGGATGTAGATTCCCGCTTAGGCATCCAATCAGGTAAATCAGAATCCATGTCTGAAGTAGGTCTTCTTGTTGAGAGAGATGCTGCGCTGTCGCCCTAAAAAAGGCTAGGACATTATCAGTCACTTCAAATGCATGCATACAAGTATGTAATATAACAGTGCAACGAAACATGTGAGCAGCGAGGCCAGGCACAATAGTAATAACAGTATACACACTTAAAGAGCGGCCGCAGCCGACACCAGTACAAAGCACAAGAAGTCATTAGCAATCCAGAGCACACAGCGAAAACAGAGATTAATCGTTTTGTAGAATTGTAAAAATTGTAGAATCTGCCAAAGGTATTCTGCGAAGACCATCCAGCCACCATTCAAATGTCCAGGGCAACTGCCCTCATCGAATGGGTGGTGCCACCAATAGGACATTCCATTCCCCAGCTAGAATAGGCCAAGGCAATCGCATTGACCACCCAGTGTGATAGCCATTGTTTGGAGACAGGCTGCCCTTTGGTGCTGCCTCTGAAGCATACAAACAGCTGCTCAGATTGCCAAAACTGAGCCACGCGGTCAATGTAAACTTGCAAAGCCTGCACCAGACATAACACATGATGAGGAGTACCATCCGGTGTGGTTGCCAACTCTGGAGTGAAAACAGAAAGCACCAGCACTTGCGCTCTGAATGGTGTCGAGAGCGATTTAGGCACGTAGCCTAATCTCGGCTTGAGCGTAATGTTACAATCACCTGGTCCAAACTGCATGCAGTCAGCATTCACAGAGAGCGCTTGTAAATCCCCCACACACTTGGCTGACGCAAGGGCAAGCAGCAGTGTAGTTTTAAGTGAGAGTTCTCTCAAGCCTACAGACTGAAGTGCCTCAAAAGGCAGAAGGGCCAGCGCCCCCAGCACCAGAGCCAGATCCCAGGATGGCACCGTAGGAGGACGAGAGGGTCTTAGTCATCTTGCACCTCTCAAAAATCTGATCACTAGATTGTGTTTTCCCACTGAGCGCCCGTCAATATTAGCGTGAGTGGCTGAGATAGCTGCAACATAAAACTTGAGTGGAAGGCATAATGCTGCCATCCAGTCACTGTTGCAAAAAATCCAGAATGTCAGGCACGAGACAGCTCTCCGGGTCGTGACCATTTGCTTCACACCATCTCTCAAACACTGCCAATTTAGAAGCATACAGGTGTCTCGTAATCGTGTCCATCACATGGCGAGACAACAAGCATACCATCCACACATGAAGTTTCCACCATTCAGGGTTGGGGTGCCATATCGAGCCACCCACCTGAGACAGGAGATTCCATCTCACAGGATCAGCCAGGGGGGATCCGTTAGTATCTCCAGCAGATTGGGAAACCAAGGCCTGTTTGGCCAGTACAGAGCGATTAATAACACTGTGCCTTCTCCTCTGCAGCACTTGTGACAAAGTCTTCAGCAGGGGGAACCCATACAGACAGGCATTCGGCCATGGCACCGTGAGTGCATCTCCACCCAGGGGAGAGTGTGACAGAGAGAAGAAAAGAGGGTAATGTTTCCAGATCAGCCTCATTGTCTTGAGTTCAGGGTTCAGTCTCCATTCTCCGTGAGGAATCCAGTCCCTCAATAGCATATCCGCGCCGCTGTTCAGGCAGCCCGGGATATGTGCTGCCAGAATGGAGAGTAGATGGTGATCGGCCCACAGCAAAAGGCATGCTGCCTATTCATAAAGGGCTCTCGAGTGTACCCCGCCCTGGTGGTTTATGTACAATACCACCAACATGCTGTCCAGGTGAACCAACACGTGATGCCCCCGGACTTGCGTGAGGAACGACAAAAAGACCACTCTCAGCTCAAGACAATTTATGTGCCACGTTCTCTACGACTTCATCCAGTAGCCAGAGGCCAGTATGCTGTCACAATAAGCTTCCCGGCCTGTCGTCAACATGTCCATTGTGACCCTTCTCAGTACCTGTGTTTTCAGCCATATCTGGAGAAGGTGCATATAAAGTAGACCGAGGTGGCACACCATCGCGGCCACCGCCATCCCTCCCAAGAGCCTCTGATATTCTTTCAGTGCCACCGGATGGCCCGGACTGAAAGCATTCAGAGCAGACATTAAATCTCGTATGTGCTCCTGACCCAGACGTGCTCTCATCGAGACCGAGTCAAACTGCACCCCCAGATACGTGATCGACTGGCTGGGCCGTAACATGCTCTTTTGTTTGTTCATGCAGAGACCTTTTGAGCACATTGTCTGAATGGGCCAACACCAGCCAATCATCCAAATAATTAAAGATGTGTATTCCACTCGCTCTCAGAGGGGAAAGTGTCGCATCCACACATTTTGTAAACATGCGCGGTGCCAGCGCTAGCCCGAACAGCTTCACTGTGAACTGATACATTGTGCTTTCGAATGCAAATTTCAGAAAGTGCCTGTGTCAAGGGGTGATCTGGATATGAAAATATGCGTCCTTCAGGTCCACCGAAATAAACCAATCTTCTGCGCGAGGATCTGTTTAGTGTTGTCATTTTGAAAGTGCGTTTGTATAATGCAAGGTTGATGGGTCTCAGGTCTAACATCGGACGGAGACCACCATCTTTCTTTGGAACCACAAAGTAGCGGCTGTAGAACCCACTCTCTCTCTCGCTCAATGGGACCACTTCTATCACGCGTTTCGCTTCTTGCCTCAGCACCAGCTCGTTGTGTGCTGGTACTGTCGACATGACCATGCCATTGAACTGTGGTGGTCTGCACCGAAACTGAAGTATGTAACCGTTCTCTATTAAATTCAGCAACCAATCTGAAATGCCTGGAATAGACCACCATGCACTCACAAAATGATACAGAGGGCGGAGCGCCTCACCTTCTGTATTCTGAGCAACACCATTGTATACTGGGGTCGCGTTCAGAAAACTCACTGGACGAATGGGAGTGCTGTATGGTAGCGAGGGTCATACATTGCTGATTAACGGGAATCGCGAGTCTTCTGCTGAATGTGTGAGTGACATGGACGTGTGTATGTGCGAGGTGTCGAGAGTGAGCTGCGGTGGCGGGGGTTCGACACATCACAAAGGGGCGTGAGCATCACCAGATACACGGGGGAATGGTGAGCCAGAATGGTTTCACGGCCTGCAACCATCTAGGGGACTTTGTGAGAACATCTCGGACGCTTCGCGGTGGGCCCGTCACTCTCCTCCTTCGTACCCTCCCATCAGGAACGAGGCTTTTTCTCTGATGGAGGAGCTCCCCTGGGATGGCCATCCTTCTTGAAGCCAAGAAGTCCTCTGTTTTGGCACAAACAAAAGGCTCCGGGTCTGGTTGGAAGGTTGGAAGAAGATGGCGATCGACTATGTGCTGGGGGCTGCGCCGCAGCATGGCGTGGGAGTGTCTCATTGCCTTGGAGCGTTTCTGTGCTTTGGATAAGTGCTCCGCGATAGCGTCCATAGCATCTCCAAAGAGGCTGGAGGAAGATACAGTAGCGTTAAGCAGCACCTTCCTTTCCGCGTCCTTTTAGCTCAGTGAGTGTCAGCCACAGATGCCAGTGGAGCACCACCATGTAGCCCATGCTCCGTACGATCACCTTGGGCGTTTTCTTCATGGCTTTTAGTTCAAAACCCGTTGCCGCGCATAGATACTTAAACACCTCAGGATCCACTCCACCCTTGTCCAGGGACCTCAGAAGCTGTGCCTGAAAAACTTGGAGCACTGCCATCGTCTGAAGTGCCGAGATTGCTTCTCCCGAGGTGGCGTATGCCTCGTCTGCGATGTGAGCGGTCAGATGGCAGGGCCTCTGTTGACTTTAGTGAAAATCTCTGACCCACTGGCATGAGTTCGAACCAACTGGGGTGCAGCCCACGCCTTAGCTACCTCGTTGTGCAAGTCGGGGAGGAATGGGGCTCGCTTCCTCAGAGTGGCAGCTCAGTGGCCCAAGTGAAGGAACCACAAATCCAGCTTGCTCTTAGCTGATTCGTTGGGGGATTCCCACTCTAGACTGAGATCACTCACGGCCCTGGTGAGAATCAGGATGAGCTCATTCTGAAAAGCAGCGTGTCCCTCCACTTCAGAGTGAGGGCCCAGTCCTTCTCAGATGCCATTAGAGACATCACCTCATCGAGACTGTCGTCGTCCCCCACCGTGGCAAACGAGATAATCTCCGAAGAATGATACTCAAGAATGATAAAAATAACTATAGAGTTTTAATAACCATTCGAATTTATTGAGAATAGTGAAGTCTACACCATAACTATAAAGTTAACGACACAGAGGAATAATATCATCTGCAATCCCTTCAAGAACAATTTTTTTCCAGCTAATAAAAAATAAAAAACATTGACAGCCAATCAGATCTATCCATCCATCTGGCTTTCCAGAGCTTGAGTGCATGCTTAAAATAACAGAAATAAAGAATAAAGAAGATAAAATTGGAATGACTTCAGGGTGAATAATGTTGTCATTTTGAGTGAACTATCCCTTTAATGCCTCATTATGAAACTGAAGCCATATGTTTAGGAAAAATCAATCAACCAATGAGAGCCATTTAAACACAAAGACCAAAGGTCATAAGGCAATAAAACTAGCTCCTTTTATAATCAACAAAGCTTCTTTTATAAATAAACAAATACAAATGCACAACACTGTTAATCAATGTCACATTTTGATCTATTTGTCACTCACAGTACTAAAAAGGTAATTTGCAGAGTTGATACACCAAAATTTTGGTGTAAGTTGATACACCAAAAAAATAAAAGTGCATCTCTGGACAAATGCCCACTAGGCCAGAGAGGAATATAAATATATACTATGTCGACATTTTGTGTGTGGTTTCATATTTTGTTTGTGCAAACATGGAAGATGTTGTCTTGTGTATTGCACGTTTGACAAAGGAGTGAAAATATAGAGAAAAGATTGCAGGAGATTCAGCTCTGCGTCAGCTGTGCGGCTTGCGTGTTTGCGGCATTGAGTGGGGGGGTGGTGAATTAGATGGCTTCTTCACGGAGAGAGACCTGACTGTGGCCAGCAGAGTTTCTCTGCCACCGTACGCAATTAAAGCCAGACACTGCCAGGACAAAGGGGGGTTGAGGGGGACCAGCAATCTCGAGGAGAGGAAAAAGAAATCTTTCTTTCCGTCTGTGCTGATAGTCCTCTTCTGAGCCTCCGTTCTGGTAGATTGGCCTGTGAAAGCACTGTCACCATGTGAGGTTTGACTTCAAAAAGATCTGTATTTTTGCAGATAGAGAAAAAATTACACGTCCCTTTAAAAAGGCAAAGTGTTTCCAATGTGTGCTTAAAATGAACTCAAATGACAGCGTCAGCATGTTTCCTTTTCTCTGAATTAGTGGTTGATTCTTCAAATTCATAAAATGGCTCTATATTCTGATTGGACGAGACACTGTAAATAGCCAAAATTATGTTGCATTCCCGTCATTGTTGGAATTACTGTAATTACTGGAAAATGAGAACTTAGATATACTGCTGAGGGCTGTTTATGTCCTTAGACTCTAAATGATTTGATACCATGGCAACTAACACCAACATGAATCCATGTGAAACTTTGTTGCTGTTGTTTACAGTAAAAGAAGTCATTACTTAATTAAACTGACCTCTAAGCTCTTGCATTTAGCAATGAAAGTACACCAAATAATAGTGAATACAATACAATGGCATATCAAATAGAACCGTGTATATAATTAGCTTTAGTACAACTTTTTGAGGTTGCTGACAATTTTGTTGTTTTACCATGATGTCACGATGGATCTCTTCAATCTTTGATAAAGAAGATGCACTGCCTGCATCATTGAAATGGTACTGCTAACACAGCTTGCTCTAGGGAAACCTGTTTGGAAACAGTCATCCAAGCGTGGTGCAACTAGTTCTTCTGAAATGTTATTTATTTCTAAATGAAACAGGATATTTGACAAGAGAGAACAGAGCCAAACCAAATGCATGTTTAAATAGCTGCTTGCTTATTGGCCATAATCCAGCAGGATTAGATACTTTAACTTATTTAAACTTTACTGTTCATCGTAAAATCAGTTAAGTAACATCAATTTCTCTTGTTCTCATGCTGACTAAAACTATAAAACTATATTACTTTGTAGAATAATTGTTTATTGTACGTATTAGCATTAGGCCTACTTTACTTGAACACTGGTATTTTTATCATAAAGAAGAACCTCTTGTTTGTAGGGAATCATAAACAAAGGTAACTGTTCAACTGTATTTTCAGGAAGAAGCTTTACTTCATTCATATGTGGAGAAAGAGAGCACATGATTAACGTTTATGTCCAAATATGTTTTTTCTTAAATTCCAATTGACCCTTCACAGGGAGTTTGACCAAAGACAACATTGGTTTGACTAACAGGCGATTTGACCAATCATTAACACCGAGTTTGCCATTTTTGTCTACAAAAAACAAACCAAACTGGGGAGTAAAAGAAGGAAGAGCTGAACACCTGAGTCCTTATGGCGTTAGGCTAGGGGGAACCGCATTAAGACGTAGATTATAGTATATTAAACTGAACAGTAGGTGGCTACATGTGCATGATGCCCGCCAGTTAAATAAAAGAAGAAGACGGGAGTAGATTAACATTGGTGGACCTAAACTTGAAAAATTGTGTGCATTGACTCTTTTTGCAGTTAAAACAAGATACCTTCTTATGTTCATTCAAGATTTTTTCATATTTTAACTAGTAAAGTGGAAGAGATGATCGGTTCACATCCCGCTCGAACAGAGGCACAACGATCTGTCATGGCATGTTATGCATATTCAAACAAAAGCCAACACGGATAAGTTGTGTGAAACAAAGCAAAATTAACATTACTCACCTATCAAAAAGAAAAAAACAACACAACCTTTGCATCTGATTCCAGGCCTTCCCGCTCCTTGAGTTCTCTCCACCGCTGGACAGTTGCTCCGATATTTACGTGGGTCCTACCTCTTGCCTGATCGTAACCCTTCTTTTTAATGTTTTGTTTCTCTGATGTTTTCACCTTTTTTATCTGCCATCTCTCAATCTATAGTCAATCTACTAATATCCGTCCTGTGCACTCAAATTGAGTGCTCTCTTCTCTCTATCATTGCAAGACACGCCCTCTTACTGCTGATTGGCTACAAGTGTGTTTTGGGACTCGGTCCGAACAAAAGCGTTTTTCAAAAATCACTTTTTTGGAAAATAATTTTTAAATACACAACAGTTTAATTGTGCTCTAAAGTTAACTGTAAAAGAGGCTTAGGATAAAAATAACTATTTAAGTAATTTAAAAGTTTAAAATTGAATGAATAGGCCTATTTCAGAGACAAATACAATTTTACTCATCGATATGAATTGTAAAATGGTACGCTATTCTCCATTAGGCTAAGTTTAAAAAATCGTCCTCAATAACTTGATTATAGGTAAAATAATGGATACAGTTTAAACATTTACAATCACGCTGCGATTATTTTGTGACTATTTTTGACGATTATTGAGGACAGAGCAACATAGGGGAGTAGGAGGAGGAGGATAGAGGAGATGAGAACCGGACACGTTGTGCTTTTCCGCCGTCTCCCAGCGGGAGTGTAATATCGTGGCTCCTGCGCGCTGACACGCGCACCTGGAAGTGCCGCTATGCTGCTCGCAGCACTGCACCAATTATAGCGCAACATCTCGCTCTGCCGTTACCATAGTAGCGCCGTGCTCCTGTTCCCCTGGAACGAATGAACCGTGGGGGAGCGAATATCTTATCAACCATCGCCCTGGTTACCGCGCTCTCTCTCTACGCGCGCCCCGTCGCTTGAGTGAGAGGCCAGAGCAGGCGCCCTAGCTGCAAATGTGTGTGTTTTGGACAGAGCTGCAGACGTGAGCACAGAAGGGTCTGGGTGATGTTGATAAGACTGAAGGAGCCTTTGCAGCGTCCCTCAGCCGCTCTGTGATCGTGGGCCATCATTTCAGATGTGCACAAGCACCCTAAATTGCATGCTAACGAATCTGATTTGCTGGGATATACAGATTCGACGTTGCATGTGGGGCAGGGCGGCGTTAAAATTGTTTCTGATGGCCGTGCACCTGGAGGAGAACAAAACATGCTCGGCCCACTCTCTACGCAACCCCCACACACTGCGTTTGCTATCTCCCCATGCGGCCCTCTGGCTCGCTCGCTCTCATCGGATTGATGGCCACGAGGAGTGAGACAGACAGACGCGGCCTGCAGAGAGAAAAAAAAAGCTTTCACACTCTCATTCACTCCTACACCACGGACAAAAATATCACGCTCAGTTCACTGGTTTAACCCACCCACAACACAAACACACACTCACACTCACACACGGTTCAGTCAGAGGAAAATTATGAGTGCTCATTGATTTCACCTCACATGACTTCCTCCGTCCATGACTTTCTTTGTGAAGGCAAACCCAAAATTAAACCAAAATATCAAATAAGCATGTTTCAAAGAGCATCATTACTGAAGCTCAAAACAAGCAATAATCATTCATTTAAAGTGGTTTCACCATGCAAACATGCTATAGAATTGACATATTTCGACAACGACTATAGAAATATTTGGTTTGCACCTCGATTTATTAAATTGAGGACTGCCAAGACCTCAGAATGGTTGGCTTTGGACACATATACATGCATTCATTTACTCAGACCGATAATTTTGGCCCCATACGGCACGGGAATGGCGTGCTTTTGGATTTTAAATTGAAATAATTTTGGTATTGTGCATTTCACTCAATCTAGATCAGAATTGGGGCGAACCTGTTCAGTAGGATTCAAGCATGAAGAAGAAGGGAAAAAACACCAAAACGACAATTACAGCTAAAAAAAAAAGTCACTTATTCATCTTGGTGTCCATGTTACGTGGATGCCCTTAAGCCCCTTTCACATGAATAGGCCCAATACGTGTCTCAACAAAAGCATCACGCGCTTTGATGCTCATGTGCAACGCGTTACGGATAGCTTACAGAAGGGTGAGTTTACATGGTTACTGGGCAGAAAGAAACCAGAGAACCGTTCACAATGAAAATGAAAGTGCTAACATGTTTGTGAGCTTACAACAGAAAGGAAATCACTTGTCAAACAAGAGTTTATGAAACTTTTCTCATAATGCTCTAGACAGATGTTGTGTCAACAGCTCAAGGTGTCACAATGGGGTATTATCTGGTAATCCTTGTCTATATTATGAAAATTCAATGACAAATGGAGTTTAAGTTGAAATAGTTTACATTTTAAGCATCATAGAACAACAATTGTACATGTTCAATGACGCAAACTATGTGAAAAGGACTTAAAGGAGTACTGGAGATCAGGTCTTGGGGTAATTCAGCAATAAAACATTCTAATCTTAGAAATATTATCATTACACATCAATAATTTCCTGAATTTTGGAGGTCCTGGTCTGCTAAGGGCCATGTCTTCCATCTGACCAATCCCATGAGGCTACAAGAAAAAGGAGGCAGGTCCTACGCATAGCTGGTCTATATAGTTTAGTTCCATCAGGTTTACCTTCCATCCAATATCAGCAGGCCTACAGCATTTAAAAACAAATAAACATCATCAAACCCAAAAGGACCTTTCAGACATGTTTGTAGTAAGGGATGCTACATTAGAATGTTTTTCATGGTCGTCTTCGTATCAAATATTGAGCATCTTGAAAACTTGAATGAAAAATAAAAAAAACAAACAACCCTCCCAAAAAAACCTTAACATAAAAAGGCAATCGTAACATTGAGGCAGTCAGTAAGAACCACTGTGCTAAATTACAATAGTGCTCCTTAATTATCACAAGCTTTAAAAACAGAGCCTTGGGATTACATTCTCTAAACAAAATTACGGCATTTCTCCACACATGGACAAACAAAACCACTAAACACACAAATAAAAATGATTGTCCGTTTTCCATTTGGCGGCAAATAGTTCCAGAGCATCCAATAAAGGGCAAGATTCCGAAGTAGAACTCATATGGTTCCAAAATGGAACACAGGAAAAAAGAAAAACGGAATGACATTCTGCCATTCAGTTTATTTTTGGTTCAGGACATGTTCGTTCTCAAATAGTGCTTTCATTCCGCTCTTCGTTTGTTTTATTTGTTTGTTTGCACCCAGTGTTTACAAGCACCACAGCTTTCCTAGTGGGAGTGCCGTCGCTGTCCATTGGGAGTCCTTCATTATGGGATGGGATTCATGGGGGGAGGGTCCAGTTACCCTACGGAAACCATCGGAAAGGAGCTCCGGTTGGCAGCATCACCTTCTTGGAAAGACAGGAAAGACAAAGGAAGGAAACAAGGGAAGAAAACACTGTGAGTCATTGATAATATAACATAAACACTAACAATGTAGCAGTAAGAAAATGGGAAATGTCCCATTAAACTGGACTCTCAAGCCTCATCTCCAGACCTTTTCCTTTTTCCATCTCAAATCCCTCTCTTTCTGCGGAGCCAGACTTGCTAAGACTGTAAAGGGCTGAAATACCGCAGTGGTGCAAATGGCAGATTTTTTCCCAGCCTGCTTTGGGACTGGGCAGGGGTAGTCTATGGCTGTGGGACTTTGGGAGAGTGGAGACAACGGCAGTGTTTCCTGGGAAGACGTCCAGAACGAAAGAACGAAGGACCGAGGGAGAAAAAGAGGGAGGGGAGCGTTCCCTTCATCATGAAGTAACATGCACAGGCAATGATTTCACCTTACATGACCTAGTCCCTCTCTCCATTTCCCAAACACAGGCTCCCACTCTCTCATTACTCTCTGACAGGGCTTTGGCATTTGTGTGCGTGCACACACGCATCCAGACCCCCTTTTCCCTCATCGACCCCATAGACAAGCCAACACAGATGGGCTGTCGGCCCATGCACATGGCCAATCAGACAGAGCGTGAGTGCATGGACAGACTTACACTCACACACAAACACTCACCAGATTAATTTCGAAGGTTATTTTTTAACCCATCATCTTGTCTCTACATCACACACAAACACATAAACAATACACAAGAATGCCAGTAAGAATAGAGGATCAAAAGCACCATAAACATTACACACAGACAGTTTTTTTTTAAACTGGGACTCATACAGTTGATTTTAATATAAAAACAGATCTGATTTTGGTTTTATTTCCACTTTTTAACATCTAAATAATTTCTGCAGTCATATTTATTGTTTATTTCAGATTTTTGACAATATTAATTAAACGACTATTGTAATACAAATAAAACAACATGCATTATGAGTATTTTAATAATAATACTGATAATTACAATAATGATAAAACAACAACAGCAATAATATTAATAATAATAACTAATTATTATAATTATTATTATTTTAATGCAATTCTATTTATTTCTCATTTTTGGCCAAAAAAACAAATGATTGTTATACAACAAAATGCAGACAAGTGTTTTGAATATATACATTATATATAATTTATAAATAATAATTATTATTATTAATAATAAAATAATCAGAATGTATACTATGATTTTATTATTACTGCTGTAATTGTTATTAATAATACTACTTTATTATTTTTGCAATTACATTGTTATTATTATGTCAGATTTTTTACAACAGTAATTGTTATTATTATTTTATTGTTTTTTTATTATTACTATTATGTGAATACCTACTTTTTAAAGTAGTTTTTTAAAGAGATCCACCAAATGTTGCTGTTTATCAGTAGACCTATATATATAATATTATATTGGACCAATTACCAATTATATATATATATTTATATTTTTTGAAATATAAGTCTGTCTTTGATGAACATACAGTAGATAAAATGCTGAATTTATCGCAGCAATGCTAAGGTGTTATGGGTGGTTGCTAGGGTGATGCTATGCAGTGCAAAGGACTTGCTAGCATTTTTTAAATGTTTTTCTCTCTTCTCAACAAGTCTTGATTTGAGACAACAGATATGTCTGTAGCACAAACAGTATGAGCAATATTAACAGTGATATTTGGTTTAGCAAACACCACTAAAGTGTCCAAAGAGTATATGTATATAAATGTAAGCAGGTATATGTTGATATATTGTGTGTCTGCCTGTTTTTGTCTCTCTCACACAGACACCGACACACACGCTGTTCCTAAAATACTTTTAGCCGTCCGGCTGTGAGACTGAGATTCCTCTACAAGAGGAAAGGGTGGGGCCTGGCGGGCAATGTCTGAGGCCCCACCCACTCAATCTCCTTCTGCTTCCAGCTATATCAGGGACTTTCCGAGATACTGGCTGCCACACGGACGCAGTGAGATGTGTCATCATGCAGTACACACACATCAACAAAATTTTCAATAAATGACATGCAAGGTAAGATCAATGGCCAGAAATCGAATGGGATTCGCACAAAAAAACACGCCTAACCTAGCTCAAAACACATAAAAGGGCCCTACAGTACATATGAAAACACATCTATCCATCCCAAACACACACACACACACACACGCAAACGCGCATCAAGAAGTCAATAGACCCCCACACCACTGACTGAGACCTGTCAATAATGGCTCTTTAAACTCTATAAGTCCTCTATGCCTTATTCAACCAAACCAACCCTACTGTCAATAAAAGCACATAATACACACACACACACACACACACACACACACACACACACATACACTCACACACAGAGAAATATATGCAATTTGTTTGCATTTGCTTTCTCCAGAATATTAATTTTTAGAACTAAAAAACTGATTCAATGACATCATGTAATGTCATTTTAATGCTAGTGATGTTCATATGTGTTATTAGGGTAACTGCATTTACATTTATAAAATAGGCATGCGCTTTTATCCAACGTGATTTACATTTCATTCATGGCATACATTATATCAGTTCATGCATTCCCTGGGAATCGAACCCATGACTTTGAATTTGCTAGTGCCATGGTCTACTTTTAGAGCTACAAGAACTCAACACCAGCTAGTGACCAACCAGTACAGGAACTAGCAAAATGCAGGGACAATTGCGGAGCGTGTGAACGGGGTTTTAAGCTAAAAGTATACACTACACAAGTATGCAAATGCATCACAAGCAAACTGTCCCAAAGCGCTTGCGCATGACACATCATTCTAAAATGTGACACTGAAATTAAAGCTACACTGTGTAATTTTTGGCCCTCCAGCAATATGGAAGCAAAAACCTACTAACTTACAGAGGAACATTATGTTGGTCATTATGTGAGTTGTGCTTCAGCTCTGCATGGATGAATCTGATGGGTTTAGGTGCGCCACTGTGCTCCTGGTTACAGATGATCGCCTTATCAGTGTGAGAAAAAAATAGGCCTAAAAAAATAATGCCCATATAATATATAGGCAAACAATATAGAGATATATAGGCAAACAATCCAAAGTAGAAACTGGTTTAAAGACTGGCACTGTTACCAACAAACATTGTTTTGTGAACCAAGTGCACAACAAATGTGATGCTATTCATATATGTTGATTCATGTTTTATTACGAATATTATTGCTTTGACTTTCAGCTTGCAAACTCATTTTGGTTCTGGATTTGGAACTTTGTTGTAGATTCAAGCTACTCCCACTATATATAGTAGTTGCCTGAACTTATTTATTTACAGATATGACAAAAAAAAATAAGCACAGGAGAATGACAAAAATATGTAGTTTCCTAGGAAATCCATCCCGATGGCTCTTAAAATATAAATGAACATAGTCTTATCATAGTGATTTAGGGTGAGACAAAACCATTTTAAGATGCGCTCATTCATGATTTAAATTTTGTTCAATCTTTACAACAAAAAATTACATAGTGTAGCTTTAAAATGGCATCTTTTTTTTCTTCCACTGCCCTGATTCCCATGTTTTTGAAAAAAGAAAAAAAAAATCTGTGTGAATGACCTCGTAAGAATTACCTATCCATAAACAATTGTCCAGTTTGACTAACTTTAAATTACACTACATATCACTACATATTTATGCTAATGCTATATATAGCGTCCCTTGTGGCAACATATTTGTTTTACATTATATATTACGAATTCTACAAATTGTGAAAACAGCTAGTAATGTTTGTATTCACAAACTGTGTGTATTTTGGGCCTTAGACTTCATAGAGACACATAAACACAAACACACACAAACTGAGCCCTCTAAGCTCTGGCGCACACCAATACCTCAATCTTTACCTCCTCACTGCTGTAATTCTCAAAGAAACCTGGTCAGTGGTCAGTACACACACGTAAACACAACCCCTCTCACATACACGCAGTTCATAATGACTTTCACCGGGGCTGTGTTTGCCTCTTCCTGCAACGCTATACACACAAATAGACAAACACACACATGCGGTTCAGGGCCTCTGGAGGATGAGAAAGAGAGGGGTTCTGGGACACATTGACACCTGGCACTCCAGATGACAGACGCAAAGGCCAGATGGACCATTTGAGGCTGCCACACACACACAGAGATGCACACATGCACATGCATGTACGTGAACATGCATAAAAACAAACTCATATGCACAAATAAAAACTGCCATGCTGCAAAAAACAACCAGTCACACAATTATTTTCATTAACTGTTCCTGAGTCAAACATTTAGAACAAGTTTGCAGCATTAAGTAAAAACATGGTCACATGCAACAGTATCAGAACCTATTTAATATTTAGCATACAGATATATGGAGCAGGATTTTGAGCCAATGAGTTTCTCTTGTGGGCGGGGCGATTTAGTATATAGTATGTATACTATAAACACTACGTACAGTTTCCTACAATACTACACCTGTTACAGTAAAGAATATTTTATCCTATTTTATCATAAATTTAATTAAAAAGACAAAATTACCATTTTTACCATTACCATTCCAGTCATATGCAATGTGACAACTGTTTACCTTACTACTGTTTGAACAGTTTATTGTGGAATTATGTCTATAGTTTTCAGTACACACTTTTCAGTAAATAGTATGCTAGTTTTCCATTTCAAACATATACATAGTATATAATGAATAGAAACAGAAGATTTGTAATAAATATGAGTGGTATGCTAGTACGCTATTTCCAAAGTCAGCTTTATAAATGTTTTTGGGGTGTTCAAGTCCTCCTGGGAAATTTGTAATTATGATGTGTGTGTATTAAGTGCGTTCAAATCACTTTAGTCACAGCAAGACAGTGAACTTTTTTTTGTTTGTTTGATTTGTTATATATAAAATTATATTAAAATGTATTACAATTAATTATAATTAAAAATGTATATATATATATATATATATATATATATATATATATATATATATATATATATATATATATATATATATAAAACAGTCTTGTTTTAACTTAGTCTTAAACTAAAATATCTAAACAGCTTATCTTTTAAAAAATATATAAAACAAAATAATTACAAACTTATATAAAATGATTTTTAAAATCTGCATCTACAAAATGAATACACACTGGGATTTTTCAGTATTTTGTACAGTAATATGGGATTTTGTATATGCAAGTTAAGTTTATTGTAAAATAAAACAATAATAATTACATTCATTTGAAGGAATTTACCATTAATAAAGATGCTGTATCCATTGCATCAGACATGTTTTCTCACTGACACACCCCAATTCTCGGTTTCCCAGTTGTAATTACGACTTTGTGGTCGCGTTCATGTTCGTTGAGCTTGTAAATACAATCTTTCTGATATGACTTGAAAGCACCATATTCTATTGTCTTGATGTGTTGTGCAGCCTCGCCCACTGTGAGATCTCAATGGTCCAAAGTCCCACATTCAGTACTTTGAGTAAAGACAGAACACTTAATGCTAGAAACTTGTGCGTTGTGCCTGGTTGGAACATGGTGTTATTTCAACATTTTATATTCGTCACATTCATTCAAATTCATTAAATGTGATAGCTGAAACTCTGAATCATCTCATCATAGTGAACAGTGAAGGGGAACCTTACCTGTGGAACATCATGATGCCTTAACATTTTCCTTGCAAGAAAAAAATAAGCAACCAACTAGACCAATCTTACCATGACACCATTCTCACACAGTTAGACCCTAACTAGCTTGCATCAGCACATACTCAGAGCTAATTTTCCCACACCTGAACCTGCCTGTAAACAAGGCAGAAACATCTCAAGTTACGCTGCCTGAGAGATGGGAAACTGCATTCTGCTTGCCATTCGTCAGGATGAGTAATGTTCCTATGCAAAAATTTATGAAACACAAGCAGCATTAATTTCTATGTGGACTGTTTGTAAAAACTAGGGCTTGTCAATCGATTAAACATTCTAATCAAATTAATTACAAAAAACCCAGATTAATTAAATGAATTAATCACAATATATGCTGAAAAAATGTAAAGCCACTGTGGCAAACATAATAGATTAAGAAGTCATGAACTGTGCAGAGTTACATGATATTAAGTTGCTCTATATGCACAAGCGTGAGATGGATCTATTTGGTCACCAGTTATTTAGTGAGACAAACATCAAGTTTGGGGTCATAAATTTTTCTTTCTGAATTCTCATTCTCAACAAGTCTGCTTTTTTTAATACAGTAAAAATAGCAATATTGCGAATTATTGTTACATTAAAAAAAAACAGTTTTCTTCCTTAATATATTTTAAAATATAATTAATTACTGTGATGCAAAGCTAAATTTTCAGCATCTTTACTCCAGTTTTCAGTGTCACAAGATCCTTCAGAAATCATTCTAATATGCTGATTTGCTGCTCAAGTAAAATTTCTTGTTATCAATGTTAATCACAGTTGTGCTGCTTAAAATTTTTGTGGAAATAACAGCATTTGTTAAAAAGTGAATTATTAAAAATGAAGCCTTTACTGTCACTTTGAATCAATTTAATGCATTCATGCTAAATAAAGTTTTAATTTCTTAAAAGAAGATATCAAACATTTAAGTAGTAGCATAAATTTTTCAGAAGGTAGAAAATACTTTCTTATAGATTTTACATATGTGTCAGAGGTCATGATTTTATAGAATTAATAGTTTTATAGTCTTATTTGTTTTTTAATTTAACTGCACTAAAATAACATTATATAATAATACATTTCTTAAAAAAAAACATAGTAAAATCCATACTTTTCCATTAATCCATTACATAAAGGATTGCACTGAACTGAAATAAGTCATAAACACAAAACTGATTCCACAAATTATTTACAAAGAAATTTGCTCTGCTTGTATTTCACAACTTTTATTTTCAACTTTTGCTGCTTTTATCCACAGGATTAGTAGAGCGAACAGGAAACGATAAGGAGACGAGGGAAGAGAATCAAGAAATTATGCAAACTTGCACCACGTGCATGAGCATCACAGTGCAACGTATCAGAAGTGTAGCCTACTGATTTAGCACAAGCATTATGCTGTGGTGCCCATGCAGATGATGCTAGCTTGCATCCTGCTAGCATTCAGTGATAATTTTTATGAATTTACTGTGCATTGCTCACCATCTTACCTCCAGCCCGCCAGCAGGTTTCTTTTTGAGCTCTTCGCACTTGCGGAACTTGCAGATCTGATGGCCGGTTTTGCGGTTGCGGCAGCTGCTGCACTGTTCGCAGTTAATCCTGCGCCGGCAAGGTGGACACAGGCCGCATCGCTTCCGCTTTTTCTTCCCGTTGGCACTGATGGCCGATGAAATCTCGCTCTGTGTCTGCTGGTGTTCCGACGCACCTGTCACGTGAGAGAGTGCCCCGTCGGCGAGGAACACTCCCGCCGGCGTCATTATGAACAGCCCCGGGTGATACGGAAAACTCACGCCCACTCCGCCGTTGCCAAGCAACGGGAAGTCCATCACACTGCCCAGCGAATCAGAAGCCGAGACCGTCTCCATGTCCCCACCCACACTGACATTGGACGGGTCATTGACAGGAAGCAGCATCCCCGCCCTTCGCAGGAGCTCGGCAGCCTGGGCGAGATGCAGGCCGCTCGGAGAGTCCAGAAGGCCGGACACTAACGCACCCCGGTCCAGTTTGGCATACCCGACTTGTGACCTGTGCTGGCTGGCAGTAGGGTGAGCTTTGACGCCCGGCGCCACCATAGTGCTCTGAGCAAGTCTGTTAGCATTCGCGACACTGGCAACAGCAGCAGCCGAGCAGGTCGCGATGTACTGCGAGAGAGCTCGCGAGCGCTTCAGGCTTTTGCTGAGTGGAGCGCTGATGATGCCACTGCGGTTTCTCCGTTCCACCACCGGGGATGAGTCTTCATCCCCGCAACAGCTGTCCTGCGCCTCCTCATCCTCTATGGGTCGACTTCCCTCCATGGACCCTCCACTGGCAGACATGGGCCACGACGTGAGGGGGAGGGAAAGGGAGATGAGGGAGCTTAGGATGAACAGAGGATAGAGTTGCAACGTTCCTACAAAGACCAATGCCAAGATGAGATTGACGTGTACACAGCTGGAGAATCAGACCACTGAAGCGGCAGTCCACACTAGTCGAGCCTCAAGAACATCTCACGGATCCCTTCACTAAGGCCTGAGAATCCTAGAAGGGAAGATAATGCACAAAGAGGTTAAAGCCAGAGTGGTTTGAATAAATGTATCGTACATGCAGAGAGAAATAATTCAGATTTTTCTTATGCTCACCAAGGCTTGCATTTATTTGATCAAAATAGAGCAGTGAAAGCATTGAAATATTGTTACAATTTGAAATAACTGTTTTCTATTTTAATATATTTTTAAATGTTATTTATTGCTGTGATGCAAAGCTGAAATTTGTTTCTGGATCTTTTGATTAATAAAATGTTCAAAAGAACAACATTTACTTGAAATACAAATTTTCTGTTATTTTTGAATCTTATCAACCACAAACTTTTGAATGGTACTACCACAAAAAAATATTATGCAGTAACTGTTTTCAGAAATATTTCTTGATTATCAAATTAGCATATTAGATCAATTTCTGAAGGATCGTGTGATACTGAAGACTGGAGTAATGATGCTGAAAATTCAGCTTTGCATCACCGTTCTTATGAATTGTAATAATATTTCAAAATATTACTGTTTTTACTGTATTTTTGATTAAATAAATTCAGCTTTGGTGAGCACAGGAGGCTACTTTAAAAACATTTTTTACTTACTATATGGTTAGGGTTAAGATTAGGGTTTGATTTAGGGTTACTTACATGTAATTACACATAATTTATTGTTATTATAATAATAAGTACATGTAACATTTAACAAGGACACCTTAAAATAAAGTGTTACCAAACATTATTCCAAACTTTTAATCAGTAGTGTATATCCAAACCTAAAGAACATGGAGAACACATTGCGCCGGCCTCACCTGTCAACCGCAAAATGAATATCTGTGTGATTCCTCACAGCACAGCATCACACTTCATCCCTAACAGCTAAAAAACATTTTAACGTATCTAATTCATCTGAAATAATCATGCCTATAAACAAATCACATTTTATTTGTTTATTGTTTTGTCCTGATAAAATAGGCCCAAGTTCATGGTGACAAATAATCTACATGCTCGCTGTGGCCTCATCTGACCCATTTTTATGATTCCTTAGCCAACATTTATGTTTCATACAGAACATCTGTCCTAGATATCTGATTTAGTGACAATTACACTTTATTCAGTGTTCTTCCAAGGAACTGAAACTGACTGTGATGCTCATGGCAAAAAAAGAAAAGATTTTGTGTGGATATTGAATTGGACGGTTTGAGTCTGTTAAATTGTTATATTTCATAACCTTTACGTGCAAAAGCCCGTTCCTTGTGACAGCAATTCCCCTTCAGTGAGAGACGTCTATCAGGGTCCACAGGCGGTCTGTTCTATCACGAAACCGGAATCGTGAGCTCAAGCGCAAAGCCCCTGGGGTGAGCCGACAGTGAAATCAGGATGTCTAGGTGCAAGCTCAGCCGCACTGACGCACGTACACACGCTCATCAACGACTTAACATTTCAATTGACTGCAAAGCCACAGTAAATCATGCTATTGATAATAATTAGAGAAAAAATACATTATTTAGGCTGAGTGACTGCCCATGAAGATGTGGTAACCGGCCATTCATTCATACAAACATGCATGCATGAATGAATGAATAAATAAATAAATAATGCATGTAAGGTAGAGTTGAGCTGGTTGTCACACGGGGAATTTGTCTCAGTAACTATAAAGTGTTAAATATTGGTTTCAAATATCTAGTTCAATATATTTTCACATTTTCATATAACAATGGTTTAATACTATTGTACATTTCCATTTTGATGTTTCATTAATTTTGGATTCATAACTGTTTTACTGTGTGACTTTTGTTATTTAATGGCAGATTTCATTGTGACAACCTTCCCCATAGTGTGACACGCTAGTCAAGTCAAGTAACCTTTATTTATAATAAAGCGCTTTTAACAATACAGATTGTGTCAAAGCAACTGTACAGCATTAATTAGGAAAATAGTGAGTCAATAATGCAAAAATTAAAATCAGTAATGCACTACAGGAGCATGCTGTCACAATAGGTCAACATGTGATAATATCAGCTAACAACAGAGGAAACTTAGCTTCTTCAACATATTCAACATAGTGATAACTAGCCCTGGTTATTCCTTTAGGCTATTTCTTACTAATGTAAAAAAAATAAAAAAAAATAAAAAAAAAATCCATTAATTGGTTAATCCTTTTGCCTAAAGGTTGATTAAATCATATTAAATAATATATCTGACCGGATTAAAACCATATGAGGCAGACTATTACTATAAGTAACCTGGCAAAACACTTTTACAGGGCACTCTATCCGTTAGCAAAACACATGACCATATCAATTACAATTACATCACATCCACATTAAGGAGTCACATCAAAACTTACTGGAGACAGGTAGTCCTCATCTGCAGGTAAACCAGGACAAAAGCTGCATCTACTGAGGGTTTCAGTAAATTATTGACCCAGCTTACAGATAAATAAGTTCCTAGCAACAGTTAAAATGCCCATTCAGCAATTGCCTGGTGTCTAATGCATGTCAAACATACAAGGCTCACATGCACATGGAAATTGCTGTGTCCAGTATTGCGGCGAGCCAGAGGGACAATAGCGCGACGTAGAGAGATCTGGACATCACCAGGGAACAATAGCCAATCCTGCACAAATAGCCCAACTCTGGCTAAACAAGATGACCTGCTTATCAAGATCTACATGTTCTGTCAAACAATCACCTCAATTAAACCCTTCCCAGATCAATCCCAAACACAGACCTGGATTAACTGCATATATTCAGGTTAGATTATTTAAAGAATATGAATGCAAATGCGCCCCACACACAAAAAGTTTGCATGTTACTCATAATGGATTAATAATAAACAGCACATATAACTTGCATTCATACTTACCTCTCTCCAAGAGGAATTCTGAATAATTCAGACATTCCCGCTCGGTAAATCCCTCATATTTTAATCCAGACAACCAATAAAAACAGAAAATGTCACAATAGTATGTTTACGGTGACCACGGTACAGCCAAACAACAAACAAACAGGCTACCCGTAAATGTAACTATTCCGTGCGCCTATTTGGTTACGCGTGGCAAAGTTGCACCAATGCATCTAATGCATATGGGCAAATTGTCAAGCAGATGTAACGCAGATCATTTAGAAAGTAAAACAAAATCCCTTTTGTCTCATCTCGAGCGATGTGTCTATGGTGACAGCGCGCGGTATGCGCCAACACGTCGCGTTGGTTAAGCACATTCCCTCGTTATTTCACTGCCAACTTATTCGTCTTGGCTGGATGTCATCGTAACTTTGAACAGTCTTCAACAAAGTCTCATTGCCCTCCCTTTGATAAGCATAGGGTATCTGCATATTTGCAAACACAAGCGTCTTTTCATTCGCGCCGCTCGTGAGCCGAGGGGAGCGTTCCGACTGTCCGAGCGGTCCGGTGCTCTCACGCGCTGCGGAGATTTATATAAAAGAGAGAGAGAGATTAAAAGGTAAAAGAGCCAAACGATAGCAAATGCTCACCCGAACTGAATTCTTCTCGTTGTTTCCTTCAATAAAGCCCAAACACCGGCAGATACACGCAGAACGCACTTTGTCCGAGAGCGAGCGCGTGCGCTCCTCCAGCCTCTCGCGTCTCTCTATCCCACCTCCACATCCTCGCGCCCGGAGAAGAACATGCAAACACATTTCATAGATTTTTGGAGCTTCACACAAAAACCGAAGTGGACTTTCTGTCGGGGAAAAAATAAATAAACCTTGAAGAGGTGTGGATGAGCGCGAGGGCTGTCTGCGGTGAGGCTGTCTGTCTCTCTGCGCATATGAGAGCGGAATAATGAATGAAGTATAGTTTTGAGAGGGCTGGACACGCAGCCCATTGTTGACTCCATTCTTAATGGCTTATGGCTGCGCTCGGGATTGATTTGTTATATCAGAACTTTTGCACATTCACGCTTTCCAGGAACTTGGGGCTGATTGATATTTTAATATGCAAAACACGGCTCCACCATTCACTCATCTGAAATATTACCCTGTTGGCTGCTCTGTTAATGAAAATAAAATGCAAATTGTAAATAATATTTGCACGTTCACGAAAACTAAATAATAATAACAATAATATTCTAACACTAATAATACTAATTCGTTTTTTAGTAATATTTTAATATTGATTTATTTTTATGAATGCCTTTAAAATCAACACACTGTATTAGTCATTTTTTTTATTTTACTTAGTTTTATTATATCAATATTCACTTTTTATTAAATGTTTTATAACTAATGAATATCAAAGCAACGTATTAATGCAATTAACAAGAGCAACTACCAATATTGTATATATATATTGATTAAGTATAATTTTAAATTAATTATTTGAATTAATAATAGCTTAATTAATAGTTAATTTATTAATTTATTTAATACACCCATAAACTACCCCTAAAAATACATTAATTTCAGTTTCTCTAACATTCAGCATATAGTCAATAATCTTTGTGAAGAAATCAAAGGTACTGGACTTGTTACCATAGTCGTCGTGTTTCTCCGTGTTTGATGGCTTTCTCTGTGACCGAGGAGCCGTTTGTCCGTCAGTCCAGTCGCTCGCAGACGCTCCTCCTCGTCGCTTGGAGTCCACTCCACCTCTTGTGAGCGTCCTGTGTGTCTGGCAGGCGGCCAGCTGAAGTGTGGGGAAGTGACACCGCCAGGGCGGCAGAAATTTTCCTCCGTTTCGGGCTTCTTCCCAGTCGCAGACGGGCGAGCGTGCATTGGCTGGAAAGTGGAGCAGCTCGTCAGGGACGATCAATGCGGATCGATCAGCGCGGCGCTGCTGCTGGCTGCGGGTTTGAGGGGGCTGCGTGTTACAGTCCTCCACAATTGCATTAACGGGAAAGTTTAGGCTTGAGTAAAGTGACACTACTTTACGGCTTTACTTCCCATCACGTTTTTTTCTTTTCTTTTATATTCACAAAAAGCTAAACTCTATTCTAAGCGTATGGGGTAAAGTTTCCACATACAAGACGTTGTGTAGGATATACCATGGTAGTACTGTACGAACAGATTAATATACCATGGTATTTAGGCTACATTTCTCTTCAAGGCACTTCAGAAATAGGCCTACCATCATGGTTGTGTCCAAAAATATTGTGATACAGGACTATTTACAATGATTTTTCATATAGCCTACTATGGTATGTACATAATATATATATATATATATATATATATATATATATATATATATATATATATATATATACTAAAAAGTACCATGGTAATGCTGTTTTTTGGACACATACATGGTTGTGCTTAAATGTATGGTTGTAGGCTATCCGTATTCCATTTAAATAGGCTACTTTTATGAAATACCATAGTTTCCTAAAACATGGTATCATATCATATGTATATTACTATATTATACCTATAAAACAGTACCATGGTACTACCATGTTTTTGGACATTCACCATGGTAATACCATTGTATCTTTGGAAGTATAATACAGCTCTTGGAACTCATATCATGATACAGCCACAGTACTTTTTGTAAGGAATGGCACTCAAAAGTATATATTTCAACGAATACCATGGTATTACATCATAGTTGTGTCCAAAAACATGGTACTTTGATAATTTGATATATACCACAGTACATGAATATTCACATATCACATATACAAGGCACTTGAAAGTACCTCAAATACATTACACACATTATAATTTATTATCATTTACAAATATAACTTATTATATATTTAAAAAAATTATATATTAAGATATAAGAAAAAATGAATAGATTAGACCTGAATAGAACCCTGAAACAACATATAGAACTACCAAATTTTGCTATAAGTTTGATTGCATCTTATAATAATTGCTGTTAATAATGTTCATCATCTGATTGATTATGTTTTTAATTGATTTTTTCCCCGTACATTTCTGCCATATGTACATTAACAGTCACCACTGATAAGCTACTAATAAATATTGTAGAAACTTTATTTTCTGTAAAGTTGCTTTGCAACTATTTGAATCGTGAAAAGCGCTATACAAATAAACTTGAATTGAATTGAGATTTATGCAATCATATTTATACATATATAATAGGATATATATAAATAAAAATGATAAACTATAATATACTTATGATAATATTTTTTAAACATAAATATCAATATTATTGTTTATCTTTGTTTTTCTTTAGCATTTTGTACCAATTAGTGTGTAAGTAGACTATTCAGAAAACTATTCCAGGATGCTTGACTTGAGCCAGGTTTGTTTGTGAGCTCATTGATCAGACCTTTGGATCCTGAGTTGCATCACATCCTGAGTTCACCCTGCATGGAGGACGTTCCTTTAGTATTGAGCTGGTATATCACTGGAGCATGACGAGACGTCCGTGCTATGTGACAGATAACAGATCATCTCCAAACGAAGCCACATGATAGATCATTAAAATGGGCAAGTAAATAAACAAACACTTGCCTATCCTTGTGGCCACATAATTCCCAGATAACTTTGAGACCTCAGCCCCCCTGCTCTCTGAGCTGGTGTTGTGTGTGTGGTGGTGAGTGGGAAGAGGGGGGTGGATGAGGACGTTGGATTAACGTCACATGGTTCTCTCTGGCAGCCAGACACATGACCCGCTCCACAGGAGGGGATAAAACCCACTTGAAAGACGACAGCATAGAGACCGAGGGAGAGAGGGAGGGAAAAAAAGAGAGAAAGAAATGGAGCAAACGTCCAGTTTTCTCAGACGCTGAGGAATGCCGTCGGCCTGCTTCTCGAACGCAGAAATGCAGTAGACTCGTTCTCCCATGAGATACTTTCCCTATTTCTTCTGCTCTTTCTGTTTCTCACTCCTGTGAGTTACCCGTGGTTTTGGGCACCATGTTGTCAGAGCTTGCTTTTCTTTAATGACTAATATCTCCAGGCTCCCATCCACATACTATTTCAAAAATATTTATTAGACAAGGAATAACCTACAGACTGCTAATAGTATTGTTATTGGTCTCACTTTCACAAGCAATTTCTTTTTTAGAGATTTGTTTAGAGACTTTCCTCGTCCCATGCCAATTGTGCTTCGGAGATGAATTATAGCTAAAACAGTGTGCATATTTCAGGAGAGTTACGCTGGTATTTTTCTAAGCAATTAGACATGCAATTTTCACCTAGCAGATGAAAAAACTGTGAAAATTTTGTAGATTTACATTGAAATAGCCACCTGAATTCAGCAAAAATATATCTCACTGATTACCATCCTTGATAATCATAACAACAGGTTTCTGTAATATGGTCCTAGAACTATGTCAAAATGTAAGACTTAAAGGCTGTTTTTGACCACCTAGCAACACCCTAGCAACCACCCACAACAAGCTATAAACAACTTAGAACACTGTATAACCGCATTTCAGTACTTTATGATCACTGTGCCGAGTTTTGTAGCAAAAAAAAAAAATGCATGCATGAATAAATACATTAATATAGGTGCCAATCACACAGAACGCATGTGTATTTTTATTTATATATTTATTTTTTTAAGCTGAAGTTCAAAGGGGCTATTCACTTAGAATGTGTTTTTGCTTTGAAAAAAGCAAGACACAGCAAGTGGAATGGAAGAAAAGGGTCTTGAAATGAATTTTTTAAATGTTGAAAAGTTGAAAATTGAGTGTCGCATTTTTAGAACATCGTGTCATGTGCGAGATGCAGTGGTCAAAAACATCCTTCTAACATTTTCATTGAAAAACACTTGGAAAAGTAGAGCACTGAAAAGGAGAAACACTTTCTGTGTGAATGCCCCCTAACTTTAGCATCACGTTTTTATAATGCTGCATCATGCACAAAGCACTGCAAAAGACACAAGTGCGACGGCCAAACAAATCCATCTAGTGCATGTTTTCATGGGAAAAAAAGATTGAAAAATAGTGCAGTGCAATACAAACATCCCCTTACACACTCAAAGGGATAGTTCACCCAAAAATGACAAAAACAAAAACAAACCCTTATTTCTTTCCAAACTCGTAGACCTTCGTTCCTGCTGATGTAGAACACACACACATGTGCTGCACCTTGTTTAAGAGCATGCGTCACTACTCTCGATAATGGAGGAGGACAGTGATGCAGGAAGAGAAGATTTGTCGAATAAAGTCTTATTTTTGTTTTCTTTACACACAAAATGTATTCTCGTAACTTTGTAAAATTACAGTTGAACCACAGATGTCACATGGACTATTTTAACAATAGGGCCTTTCGCACCACTTTAGTTCCAGAACTAAATGTACATTACTAAAGTACTGGGATGTTTTTGCGAGAACTATTTCCCAGTACCATTTAAAGGGTTGCATTCGCACCAACAGTGTGTATTAGGATGTGACGTAAGCCAGTCGACAGCGACGTTATTTGTGCACGGCGTTCAACAACAAAAACAAAGAAGAACAACGTTAACAACAGGAGGATGAAGGACGCTGTGATCGGAGCTGTGTTTTTGTTGTGTCTCGGGGGTTTCACAATAATGGACATGGAACGTTGACGTATACGTAAAGCAATTGAAAGAACGGAAAGGAGGACTAAGAATCTCCAACGACAACTGGCAGTGCTACATTTGCTACAAGTGCCTGCAATTCAGCGTCCGTTCATTTATCTCTGTTCTCCATACTTGCGAAATAAGTTGACACAATGTTTACAGTATGTTTACACAGCTTTTTAAATCATTGTGGGTTAGGGAGTTTTCGCCTGCGTTTGGCCAATCAATGTCTACTTACAGTATGTCATGGGTAGTACCAGTTGTGCTGGTTAGACCATGCTCCGGAGTAGGAGCTAATTTGGTTCTTGAAAAAGGCAGTCCGGTACTAAAATCACACCCAGTTCCGGCAGTGCGAAAACGCCAAAAAGTGGGTAGTTCCACAATTAGTTCTGGTTCTATGAAAAGGTTCCTGCGGTGCGAAAGGCCGTAATGTTCTTACTATGCTTTTGGGTCAGAAATTCAGAAAGCTCTCTAAAACTTAATTTGTGTTCCGAAGATAAACGAAGGGCTTACGGGTTCAAAACGACATGAGGGTGTGTAATTAATGACAGAATTTTCAGTTTTGGGTGAAATATCCCTTTAAGCCCTGGCCATATTAACAACATTTTGCTATTTTTTGGAGACTAAAGAGCCCATGCACATGGAGACGCGTTTAGCCGTATACGTAAAATTTTTTTAATCGTATCAGCATCCGGACAGATCCGATTTTTTGGGATCCTGAAACCGCTATTTTTTTAAACCAGGTCCTGGAGTGGCTAAAACTGAAAACAACTTTTTGTGTGTACAGCCAATCTGTATATTTTGTGCAACAATGATGTCATCACCCCGCGGCTGCATCCGAAAACTTAGGCAGGTGACTTGCTGTCTCGCTGCCGTTTTTGCACGAAGGCACCTCACGAAAGATAAACTAACAAATGTGCTTAAAATTTTATTTTTATTTTTTTGCTTAAGAGTGTGGAACCTTCTTCTCCTGCGTTCTACTGTACAGACGTGAATTTACTTTTCCTTCAGCCTGAGGTTTAATCATTACACTTTTTGGTGTGAAAGAGCTTATACATTTGCTATAAATAGAACTTCTTATATTAAAAACAATAAAGCCATGCTCATATTTAAAGAAAGTATCGCGAAAGTAACGCAAAATAATGTAATGCATTACTTTCCATAAAAAGTAACTAAGTAACGTAATGAGTTATTTTTTATGGAGTAACGCAATATCGTAATTCATTACTTTTAAAAGTAACTTTCCCCAAAAATGTTGACAATAGACCTTTTTTTTTTTTTTTTTGCACAGCACCTTTAAGTTACATAAAACAGCTAAATATAAAACATATCAATATAAACCCACTAAATAACAGTTCGTGGGACTATATACTTTAGAACTGACTATAAATATTTAAAAAACACCGAAGAACCTCTTAGTAAACATGCAAGATTGGGGTGTCCAGGATTTAAAAATCAATATATTTATAAACCTCACACTTCCTGCAGAGCCAAAGAGGTGACGCTGCAACAAAATCCCTTCAAAATAAACTCAAGAGCATTAAACTGATACAGTGGCTCCATCTGGTGGCTGCAAGCGGAACTGCAGCAGGTTATTTCCTGTGTTTTGCAGCAGTACAGGAAGTAGAAACACATTATCTCCCACATCCTGTTTTAAAACGTTGGCTGTTATAACCCTGCTTACTGAATATAGAGAGTAAAGATCCAACCCTGACAAAATGACACAAGGGTGAACCTTTCAAATTACATTTATTCAAAATGCACATCTTCATCATACAGCAAAATACACATGGCCTCCGAAATACACATCAATTATATTTCTATGCTGTTTTTAAATGGAACCTGGTTTAGTTTTACACCTAATATGGTAAAAACTACACAAATGTTCAAGTCATAATTACCAAAATGTTCATCAAACTGTGCGTAGTAGTTCTGACCTCCTCTCATCCACATTCATCTGCGCTGTACTACAAAGTTATTTTTGAGTACATTTAAAGCACATTTAAATGATATGGTTTGTGTTAGAGGCAGAGAGGAAGACCAAGTATAGAACCACATGTTTACAGGAAATACAGTATGTTTGCTGATGCATGTCTGCAGTGCTACAGGAAGTCCTCATGTGAATGAGACGCATTAACATTGAGAATTACAGTAATTGTAATATTAAATGCTCAACCAGTTCCTCTCATCGCCAGTGGATGGAAAACACTGATGCAAACACACACACACTCATTGAGTATTTATGGGTTTTTCTTCTTAATGATCAAAGGTCCGACATTATCGCCAGTTTCCTCATTGTGTTTGGTGTGTGCGCCGTCACAGTATGGAAACTGTCCAGGGAACAAACAAATACAGATAAAATTCACAACCAAATATGATTATCATTCAGAGAGTGCGATGACGTATCTGTACGCTTCCTGCAGTTTTAATGTTTAAACTTTGCATTGGTACATCTGCAGGAAGCTCTTCTAGATCACTATGGTGCTTCAGGATATGACAAACAGTGATATGAGGGTGCATAAATGACAGAAATCACAATTCTGGGGGAATTATACCATTAACCCTGTAAAGCCTAGCGTATGGAATAACGGCCAAAAAATAAAATAAAAAAATAATTTTTTAAATGGAACAATGTATTGAACCTTTAGAGAAAAGTCTGCACGTGTAATTTTTTTTAGTTGAATATCATATTTGATACATCAGGATTTGTATGGCTAATATAATATGATATAGTGAGATTACGGAGTTCACACTTGAGGAAGAAGAAAAAAAAAAAAACACCATGTTATTAATGTAATAATTTTCTTCCTTATTATTTTCTATCTTACTTTCCAATCTTAAATGAAGATACAATTAAGAAGCAAAATTACATACGTGAACATGTTACAAAACATTGTTTTTTGAAAATGTATCAAATTTAAGTGACTTTAGGCTTAAAACAAGACAATAAGTCTGCCAATGGGGTTAGAAAAATAAACTTGTTTTTCCTTTGAATTAAGTCTATTTGTTTTGGGCTTGGCAGACATATTTTTCTTGTTTTAAGCAAAACTCAGTTAACTGTAATAAAGTTTTCAGTTTTATAATTTTATATCTATGCAGGAAGATATATGTTTGTATCCTTTTTGTATATCTTTGTTACAGTGAGAAAATTAAGCAAAAACATGCATTTAGGTGAAGATGTTACTTTAATGGCTAAAAAGTAACAAACTTTTATGTAAAACAATATATATATATATATTTTTAATAAAATAATTACATAAAATGCTTATAAATATCATTTGTCACTCCTAATTATATGTCTTAGTAAGATGATATTTAAATGCTTAATTTTTTTTTTAAATTTCAACACTGTAGTTTTTAATTGTGGGTTTAAATCATGCAATCAAATGCAATACAATGATGATCAAATAAACGTTCCTCAAAAGCCTGATATCTGATATTCATATTTTAACATGATTATGAATGGATAATTGTTTTAGTCCATCAAACATTCATCTCAAAATATTTCTATCAATATAAAAGCTATATTGATGTTTATTTTTATAAAAAATCATTAAATATTTAACAGCAAAAAGAAACGTGCAAAATATCCTGAAGGGGGTTGTTTTGAAATAATACCAAAAGGCCTTTTACTTGCTAAATAAGTATAAATGAACATTCAGACAGAAGACATGTACAAGGTTGTTTATAACAGGTTTTTAAGTAAAGTTAATAATTAAGAGGCCTTAAAATGCATGTATCAAAAAAAAAAAAAAAAGGTTCAGATGATCTCCAAACAGGCCATTGGGATGAAGAATAGCCACACCATCCTATTAATATGAACTCATACACGTGATCCACTGAGGAGGCTGCACTCACCTTCTTGGACCTCCAGCAGCGGCAGTAGACGGCCTTGTTGCCGATGTCCTCCATGTCGAAGCTGTGCACTACTTTGGGGCTGTCTTTGTTGACTGACATGTTGACCCTGCCTTTGGGGCTGCTCTGTGAACTGAAGTAGCGTGTCAGCAGGTAGGTGCTCAGAGCCGCGGCCACTGCAACGGGAACGATGGTGATCAGCTGATCTGTAAATGTACACATGAGGAGGCGCTCGTTTTTGACAGGGCCGGGAGGTTCCTGCACACTACTCTACGAGCATTACTATTTTCTAGAAAAGATTTAGTTTAACCTTTGGGTCAAGCCCAGCTATGTTGAAACTGGATTTTGGACATAATAACATAGGTGGTGCCTTATAAAGTTTTCCCTAAATTCCTTTTGTTTTTCTATTTTACTCCTTTTTGGAATTTTTCTCAATTCCATTTTAATGGTTAATATAAATATTATTAATCAAAAAGCATTTCTACCTATTTGAAATCATGAAATGTGTACAAACTTAACAATTTATAACACATTGAACAAAAACTACATTTATGGCCCCATGGAATCTGTTTTTGTTTTATTTTTCCCAAATTCCATGCTTCCTGTTTTTCAGTAATTTATTGAAACTTTTAAAGTAATAGTGCTTTTCCTATATGAACTTGAAAATGGGCAAAGCACTTAGGTTCATTTCCAAGTTCAGAGAAGAGTAACCTTGAATTTGACATCTATAAAGTCATATTAAGGACTCTGATCTGTATAGCATACAAAAAACATAACTGTTAAAACATTTCACAGTATCCACCTGCCAAAAACCATACTTCATTATTAACAGTTAGTGTTTCCAAATGTTATTTGTAACAATAAAGGCTTTGTTTATTAAAGCACATTTGTTAAAATGTCTTTAAAAAACATGATTCATCATTACATGTCATTTGGAAATTGTGCCTTTATGAAAAATTAAAACATAAATTTGGTCCTCCACACCTGGAGAAGAAAAAAAAACTTACAATGTTATAACTAAAACTAATAGTAAAGTAATTTTGAAAGTGGCTCTCATTTCACAATCATATTTAACAATTATTTCACAGGTCTGAATACCGCATTACCTCAGCATTAGAAATAAGTGAATCTTCAGCTCAGAAAATAAATCTGAACACTAGTTTGTGGTCATATTCTAATTTCCCTGGTTCCGAATCATTTTTTCAAACCTATGATTTTCTATCTTCAGTATTACTCATTTGTATATTTCTACTTCACACAGCCTGATCCAATAGCACCATATTATTTCTATATTATTTTCTTGGCTTAAGAATTTGTATGAAACACACTTGGTAGTTATTAATTAACAGCTATACAACCAAAGCAATACTACAAACTCCTTTAGACAAAATAAATTTACAATCTGATATCAGTAAACCAGCAAACTCCAAACAACAGAAACACAGTCTAGTGTACAGCCTTTAAATCAAATCAATGATTTGCAAATAAATATTACATGATTCTAAGCACACATTACGCTTATACAGCTTTAAGTGCACTATAAAACACATGCAGTTCAGAATAAAAGTGGTTATTGACATTATGGTGTGTCTTTATGTGTCTGATCTTCAGTGTCATGTGAGCTAAACCCACGCAACTTAATCAGCACTAAAATACAGCCACGACCTACTGTATATCAACACAGATACAGACTGGCTAAATCCAAAGAGTCTTTCAACTCAAACTGTAAATCCTGGTCAGGTGAGAAGGATTCGCTCTGACTCTACTAATGGTAGTCCTACAGCTTTCCGCGAATCGGTTCTTTAGAACGAATCGTTTCGCAATTCTTTAACCTCATCACGTGATCACTGACATCTCGATATGACATTATAATAAAGCTAGTCTAAACTGTCATACAGTTAAGTTGTAAACGTATTTTAACACGTTTTTTATTTGTGAATGTGTGGACGAATCGTACAGACAGATTCGGTTCAAATGATTCATTTAAAAGATTCGACTCAAAATAACTATTCGTTCATCGCGGTGTTTCCAGAGATATCAAAACAATCGAGTTTGTCAGGCTCATGATGTGCCGCATAACAAATGCTGCAGAGAGACATGGCAACAGGATGCAGCTTTATTTCCTACTAAAACAGTGCATTCATTAAATATCCAAACTGCATAATCAATCAGTCCAAAAAATACCTGCAAACCTATGACCTAATAACGCGTGCGTGAAATAAGCGCCATACAACTCTTCTGTACTGTGTGCATATTAGAAAGCATAACAATGTAAAATAACATAATGTATACGTTAATCTGAAATGGAGACAATTTCCGATACACAGCATAGAATCGAACATGCTGACAAATATGTGTTTGATTCTTTACGGAATTGCTGCAATCAGCTTTATTTTAAAATAAAACACTAACATTACTCTTACCTTTAGAAACCTTGAAACCCGGTATTAACCCCGGTTTAGTCAGAGCTGAAAGCCCTGGCACTTGAGATGCCATGACGGTAGAGTTGTTTAGACTTCAAATTTAAGGGCACCACAAGGTCTGAGAGACGCTGAACCTGAGTGGCGACGTCACTGCGGATACTCTGCGTGATTGCGTCATTGGATATCTGACCAATGGCTGGAGAGCGTGACTGCTAGCTCGGATTACTGTAAACATGGGTCACAAATCCCTCTTTACTGTGCAGCAGTAAGTTTGGTAGCGAGGGTTTTTTTTATTATACACTTTTTAGCCCCGATATTTAAATGTTTCATAATATAAAATGTTACATAAATATCAAACATATAAAAGAACGTTCACTTGAACCTGACTGAAAAGATTTAAATGAACAATTTGTCCCTTAACTATGGACAACCACTATTAAATAACTTGGTATATAATACAAATAAATTAATTTTGTAATAGCCCATTTAACACAAAGCATTTCATGATACCCAGTTACACAAAACTATACTTCAATTATTCGTTCCATAATATTTCTGAATGTCACTTCAGATAATAAAAAGCTTTGTTTTCATTATATATATATAAACGATTTATCCATTAGGTGCCATTTGGAAATTTTGGTTTTATGAAATATTAAAGAAAATTGCACATGGTGCATTCAATTGTTTCCATCATTGTATGTGCTTTGGTCCTCCACATCAAATGGGGAAAAGGCTCCTATAAAAAGTTTATGTACAAGTCTCTTTCAACTTTTACTATAGTACAGTAACTGTGACAGTGGCTGTCATGAGGCTCATATTAAACAATCACTGCACATTTGTTTTGATCAAAAGAACCACCGAATGGACAAACATAAGAGATCAGAGAAATAATCCTTTTTCAACAGAGCTTTCGAAAGACTTGAGGATTAAAACCCCAAAAGGACAAAGTTCCTCTCATGCAGTTTTTACAACAAGACCTGCATCACCTGTTTAACAAACACATCAGGAAAAACCATGCAGACACAAAGCATTTCAGACTTTAGTAATCATTTTATTACACAGTTTTAATCAACACACAAAGCTCAACGAGCCTGTCAGGAAATTAAATATACAGAAGTTTGTCTGTGAGGAGTTTTTGTCCTCTCACCCAGGGACCCAATCGAGTCTGGCTTTACCATGTTAGCATCTAATTAAACAAGAGCAGGGAAAAAGAAAAAAGAAAGAAAAAAAAGCAACCTAAGAGTTACAAGGGTGGTTTGGGGGAGAGAGAGAGAAAAATAAAACAAAACAAAACCAATAAGACGCATGTTATAGAGACTGCTTTAAATAACTGGCCCGAAACCCTCCATATGGTGAATGTTTGTGATGTTGGTCATGGCTAAGGAAAGGGGTAGAGACAGTCTTTGCATTGAAAAATGGAAACAAAATATATATATAGTCATCGTTTTCAAAGTCCATTAGAATACTCCGGAGGAGAGGACAGGAGGTCCATTTTCATTTATTTAACTGCTATGATTTTAAAAGAATTCCTTATAGATTTTATACAAAAAAGATAGCCAGCATACCCCTCCCTTCTCTGCAATAAAGAAATAAAGAGAGGAAAAAAAAAACAACTTCCTGATCCAATGTACAGTTGGAAGCCCAGGAAATGGAAAAGTAAACTGTAAAAAACATATCCCTCTATGTCCAGACTATCACAAATTGCAGGGAGAAAACAAAATGATAATAATATAGCCTTCCCGTCCCAGTTCTTAAAAACAACAAGGAATGCTTTTAGAGCCATAAACATCTTCTACAGCAAAATTGATATGGACTGATCCTAAGCAGCGGGGACGTCGCAATAGCAACGGAGAAGTTAAAGCAGGAGCTGTGGAGTCGAGGTTTGCATTTGGGGAGTAAAAGGGGCTACAGTTGTAGTTTGAGTATGTACACCATGGCTGCCAGAGGGCTAAGAGTGGGGGGAGGTGCTCTTGTGAGGGGAGGCGTGGCTTAAAGCACTCCAAATGGAAACCAACAAGATCTGCTTTTTTCTTAAGCTTTTTTCTTTTTTTATCTTTTGAACGTTCAAAATCTCCCCTAACCTTAAGATGGAGAGGTGTAATTTTCTCCCATCATGATTTTAACTCCAAAACTACATTGCATACTTTTGTGTCCATTCCCGAGCTATTCTGTTGTACCTGTGAAGGAAGAGAGAGAAAAAAAAAAAAAAAAAAAAAAAAAAAACATTACCATCGCATGTAAGAAAGGCATTTGCATGACACATACGCTCTTAAAAATAAACACTCCAAAAGCAAATAAAAGAACCATTTTGGTTCACCAAAGAACCTTTCAGTGAACAGTTATTAAAAGAACCATTATTTTCCTAGTATGAAGATTTTAAACATCTAAACCTTTTTTCACTACATACAGAACCTTTTGTACAATAGAAGGATGCCACTGATACTAAAGTTTCTTCATGGAACCATAGATGCAAGTAAGGGAACTCTTTTTTTTTTTTTTTTTTTTTACTCAAACAGGTTGCAAACAACCTGTTGTTGAAAGATGTGGCAGTAAAAACTATTGGAATTAAACATTAGTGTGGAAAAGTAAAGGGCCAAAAGAACTTTGTTTTGTTTGTATGTGAAGAACAAAAAGTTATAAGAAAAACATGAACTGCCCCTTTGACACTGTCAATAGCCCTCTTCAGGTTTTAAAGGAAATTTGGAAAAAGTTGGGAATCGCCAATAATTTACAATCTATTACAAATTTACTTTTCAGTATTCTCTTGAGTTCTTACAAGCTCTAGCACTCAACCTCAATTGCTTATTCCACCCACATTTGCCAATAACACCAGTTTAAAACAATAAGAATGTAATGGGAGTCTGCTGGGATTTAATTACTTTTTCTGTTGAATTTGATTAGAATCATCCTCCAGTTCAAATTATTACACCCAGCTCATTCTGGTTTAGATAAAATGAAACACTGTTGCTTATTGAGCTATTGAAGCCTGCCTTTTGGAATTACAGCAAGCTGAAAACATTTACACTTTTGCTATGTCTCTATTTCAGACAACTTCAAAGCTCAACAACAGTAAAAGTAAATTATTCACAAAACAGGACTTCAGAGTTTGGGCGTATAAACACAACATCCCCAGGGAAGAAAGGTGACAAGTGTCAAAACAGGAAACTGCATAGACAATAACGTAGCTAATAATGCAAATGACTGCATGACAGCACCTATGGGGAAGAGCATTAGGGCAAACAGTGTGCAGTACAGATCTGGTGCAGAAGAGGACACTCACTTTTCCCTGTCAGTCTTGTAAATGCGGGCAATCTCCGGTACTAAGGGGTCGTCCGGATTGGGGTCACACAGCAGGGAGCAGATGGACAGGAGAACTGAAGGGCAAGATAAAAACATAAGAAAAAAAAAACCAACAACTTTAAAAGAACAATATACTTGTTTAAACAGCTGTCATCTTATATATCTTTTAGGCACCAAAAACCTGTTATAAGCAGCTTAACATACATGAATAAAATATAATCAATGTAGTCGGAAATTACTCTCAAAAACAAAATGTCCCTAACATAACCACTAAACGTGAATAGCTGCAAATTAATCACATGCAGATCTAGCTGCATGCATTTACATTTATAACACTGCAGTAAATTCAGAAACTCAAAACATATTCTCCAATATCTCTTTATCCTTTTGTTTGCGATTTTGAGTTTTAAACTAAAGAATGAGATTATTATTAGAAACAATTCTTATGCAGCAAATGTCATGTCAATGAGAAACCAGCAGCATCTTACACTCTCCTCTGGTGCAAAAGCGTAACATATTTCAATTTGTGTTTATTGCCATGTAAATCTTTAAAGACTACTTCATGACACATACAGACAAACATCTAAAGTAAAATTTCATATATTTAAAAAGGTAACAATTATGCATGACAACGCTACAAAAGATTTTGTTACTTTGAACGAATCTGAATAAAAAAAATAGGATTCTGGGTGCTACATTATTTAAAGCAGTTCTCACAGCACTTGAGTATTTAAACATCACATTCTAATATTTTGTCTACATGCTAAATTTTGTGGGTAACAATAAAATCCTACTACAACCCCATACATGCTACACCATGGGAAGATATAGACTTGGGCTAAGAAACAAACAAACATTTCCAGAATTAATTGCTGTAAAACAATCTTTGAAAAGGGAGGTGTACCTTTGGAGATGGTGAGTGCCGGTGACCACTGTGACCTCAGAATATCCAGACAAATGCTGCCATTGCTGTTGATATTTGGGTGATAGATTCTTGTGGTAAATGCAACCTGAGAAAGGAGCCAGACAAAAATAAGCATGCAAATCACAACCTTTACAGGCTAAAAAAAAAAAAAAAAATTACAGCCAACTCTAGAACAGTTCCTAATTACTGAAGATTGTACTCCAAACAAAAGCACTGGCTTCCTTCGAACACATTCCTTAAATTCATCAACAAGATTCCCTGCATTCTATAACTGCATATGATATACAGTCATGATAAGATGAATTATCTGAATATATGGTAGAAGAGAAAACATTTCCTTATGTCACGACAAAGAAAGTACAGGTTGGTAAACTGAGGACACAAAGTGACAAATAATTAAGCAGCTCCTGAGAATAACCAAAACATCTGAGGAGCTGTGCCTGAGTCAAACAGGTGTGGATGTTACTGACCTTTGGCGGTTTGAAGGGGTAATCTGTGGGAAAGTGTATGGTCAAGAAGAACACTCCGCCCTGGTAAGGACTGTCATTCTGTAGGGTAAACATTTAATTACCATAAATATATATATATCTCATTTCAAACACTCAAAATGTTCTATATTTACTTAATATTTCAAGACAACAATATCATGCTCCAATGGATTTTTGTAATGTTGCCATCTACTTTAGGAAACAAAATAAATACTTACTGGTCCCATTATTGTGGCCTGCCAATGAAACACTGAAACAAGACACACAAAAAAAATTGTCAGGGAAAGCCTATATCAGTCACACCATGTTCATCATGTCTTTTTACAACTCAAAGAGGTACAAATTTTTGCTTGCCAGCTTAGAATCAGTCTTGTCAGAATTAAAAGAGCCCAGAGGAATACAGTATAAAATATGATGAAGCAAATTTGGGTACAATTATGTTGTCACATTTCAGTCAAATCTCTGAGGCACTAAGTGGGTCAGATGGTTGTATGAGTCAGTTTAAGAAAATAGTGACTCTTTTGAGGGAAGCTATATATGCTATTTGTTAGTTCAAACAATCCGTCGTTTTGTGGCTGAGATTCACGCTAAATATTGATGAGCACCATCTATCACAGTACACACAGAAAACACGATCAGACCGGAAAAAGCACTTCTGACAATGTTTTTGAAGCTACTATGACATTCAGTTCCTATAAGTGCTGTATACATAAGACACCTTTAAGAGCTGATTCTATTAAACAAGGCAATAATAATAATTAAAAAAATAAAAAAAATCTCAGCAGAAAAATAGTGACAAGTTGTTAGTTGTAACTAGCTGTAACACCACAAAATACCAGTATTTCTCCTCAAACTTAACATACATACATACATATAGAGGCCTCTACTATATTTAGACTATAACCATATATTATATATGGTTGATAAAGAAGATCTGAAAAAGAAAGGACATGACGTTACCCCAGAAGAGAACTTGTTCTTTCAAACAACCAATTATATCTATAACAATTTTCTTTTTTCCAAACATGCTAGTTTATGTTATTGCATTGTTCTAAAACTTACTGAATTCCCTTAGTGTAAATTAAGGCCTACAACCAATCAATTCCAAAAAGAAATACAAAACCGTGCTAACTGAAAGAAAACAAGTTGACAAAAACCTTAAATCCTAGATTTGGTGATAATATTGAATAAAAAGAGATTTACACTAAAAAATTTGAAAAGGACAGTCATTTTTGACAGAAACACCAAATTTGTTAGGTAAAAAATTAATCAATAAAACAAAAAACGTTTTTAAAAATATGTATATCCTGAATGCACTTTAAGTTGCTTTGGATAATAGCGTCTGCTAAATGCATAAATGTAAATTAAGCACAGAAAGAGTTAAATGTTGACTGTTACGAAGCTGAAATTTCCAATGATTATCTTCAAAGTACCTGTAACTCGAATTTGAAAAATAAACTCACTAGTTTATCAAATTCATTGGTGGGCAAAGCGAGTTACTTACTGTCATCCCCTACTGGGCCCGCTGAACACTGAGCAGGTGGGTCACGGCCCAAATCATGCAGCTCCTGCAACACACCAGAACCAAAATTGCATTTTAAAACAGTTGACCTATCATGACATTAAAACCAGCAAGTAAAGCTCTGCATCACCTGTCCGGATCCCTTCCTGAAACACCTGCAGTGCACGCATGCTGACAATGAAGCACCAAAATGAAATGGAGAAACTGACACCGAAACCTAATACTCCAAATATCTGTGCATTTGATAAAGTTACAGTAAAACACGTGGAACAAACGCAATGGATGGATAATTAAGAGAATAAAGAGGTCAATATCAAACCAGACACACAACAGTCTGTGTAATGGAGTTATTGCTGCTGTAATGACATGAGAGGTTACCACTGCTTATGTAACTCTGATTTTTCCGGGTTAGTCTGTTCTACTGAAACCCAAGAGTATCGAAACGTTCAGAATTATCAGAAAAGCACAATAAGGGGTCTGCAATGTGAATATGAATGCTTTGGACCACGTTCATAACGCCAATTTGCTTGCGCCACGAGCTAACCTCAAACCTCCAAATACATAATGTGCGAGTTGGCCTATAAAGATTAAACAGATGAACTAAAGGACCAAATCTTTAGATATTGGTGAGGAGAAACAGGTATACAATTTAAACAACACAAAAACATCCTGAAAATGATTTTAAATATTAACGCGATGGTAAACTGAGGCTAGATGCCTCTACCGGAGCGGTTAGCCAGTTAACAACCCAAACCAACACGAAATAAAGAAGTATAATATAACAACACCGTACACTAATAAATTAAAAGTAAAAATACAGTAAATTGATGAAGTTGTGGTGGATATAAACGATCTTTGTTCAAGGTTTCCAAATGGGCCTTTAGCATTGGTGGCAACGAGGGGTTAGCATGCTAACACGTTATCAGGATCTCACATTAATCGTCAAGCGAACCAATTCAACCCTACTTCAATTTCAAATGACTATTTATATCCGTTTAAGATCAAAACGAGAAAAAAGAACTACAAAAGCAATGACCGAATACACATTTTATATCAGTCACACACAGTTCGACGGAGGGTCGCTAGCTATCATGCTAACCGTTAGCCGGGCCGAACCGCCGAACCGGGGTACTTTACTACACTTGTCATTCCACCAGTGCCACATTTTACACTTTGACTTCTCAATAACACCCCTTAAATCGCCTTTCTGGCGTAAATGAGGAAGGATGGTGCGTTTTCAATGCGGAATAGGGCAATGGCGCCCGTGACTTCCTTCTCTTACCTTGTGGATTCTTTTCAGAGCCATTGTTGTGCTGTTACTGCTGTCAAAAACACACAAACCCGCCTTATACTCGATTAAAACAGCGCTTCTTCAATTTCGACGCGACCAACCCCTCCGGTGTCTTAATAAGGGACGCCTTGGGGTAATAATTCAGTCGGTGTTCTGTGTGTGACGGAGCCGGTTGGTGTAATTTGAAGGCGAAACTGAAAGGTGGTGCTGGTAGCGGTTCGGTCTTCCTCCTGCAGCAGCGGCAGAGAGCAGCTACCGCATCACGCACACTGCGCTGCTCTAATCAGATCCTTCCGCCAATGGACGCAGTCGCCGGGGGCAGATTGCGCGCCGACGCCAGTTGCTAGATAGTGCGGTAGTGAATAACGAAACTGGTGTAATAGCGGTGCCAAAATGGCGGATCGCGCTCAGCGACTTCAACGCTTAATGAGCCCAAATGAAAGCCTGTGTCTGAACGCTTCCATTTCGAGGCGACAAACGAGTTTGATGATCATCTCAGTAACAGAATGGAGAGAATAAGGAGGATACAAGTATATGTCGAGATGTTTATTGCAAGTGGTGTTCATGCGACTCATATTCATATGAGCAAAACAGTTTATTAAATTTTAACATGAATGGCAATAACACATAGGCTATAACAGTTACCCTCGTTCAAAGGAAGTTTCACCAGTGCGGAGGAATATTTCACAAATTAATGGTTTATCGCGGCAAAATACGAGATTATCGTCCATAGATGAGGGAATGTGTGTATAACTAAGAACCACAGCTCTCTCTCTCTCACTCTATATATGATTTGACTTTATCTGATGCATTGTAATTATTTATTGCCTTACCTGTTTTTGTTCTCATTTCTAATATTTGATTGTCTAAACAATTAATAGCAAATATTTTTAGGCTGCTTTTGTCTGATCCTCACATAATCCTGATTACACAAATCCAAAAAGATCAAACTATCTTCCTAAAATACCTTGTTTCATTGTGATATCTTTATCCCTTTGCACAGGTTTATGCCCACTACCCCATTCAGACAATCACATTAATTGAAGAAAAAAACAAAAAAACAACAACAACAACAGGCCTTTAGGCCTGAACAGAACAGTACTGACACACTGGGTTCAAAGGAAACTGTCAATGGTACAACACAAAATAATGCTGATTATTAATGCATGACAACAAAATAAGTGCAAAATAGAGAGTGATGAAAGCATAAAATGTCAAAATGGACCAGGTGGTATATTTAAAATTTACAATGTTGTTGTAGTACCATGGTAAGGTGACTTTGATATAGAACTTGCTATTGAATGACTATCATACATTATTTACATGCAACTCTGTGGAAATTAAAAGAAAAACATTGTATTACCATGGTACATGTTCAGAAGTCCATGGTGCTGTGCCTAAAACAATGAAAATCGAGGATTGTTTTGTACTTATGTTAATGAAACAGCATTCCAAACTGGTATTTGTTCAATATTTTGATAGATAGATAGATAGATAGATAGATAGATAGATAGATAGATAGATAGATAGATAGATAGAAGAGAAGGCAGAAAACAGAAATTGGGTTGTTCTTGCAGCAATCGCAATACAGTAAGATTCTTACGCCGCCTTCTGAGTTTCTACGCCATGAAGCATTAAAAAGACTGACGTCAATAAAGCAGCAACAACGCCTGGGTGCGCGCGCGCTCTCTCATCTCGTTCTCAGGGAAGCCCCGAATCAGCCTCCGCGTGATGGCAGTATGAGGCAGTCCCTGCAAGCCAGAGCGTGGGAGTTCCTGTCTTCGCCATGTCGGGGTGGTGCTGCAACGCGCTGAGGATACCCTGAACCGACCAGAAGTCTCCCAGCCCCCCTCCTGCTTCTCCATCCATCCATCCATCTATCTGTCTATCCATCCGCCCCCACACGGCACCAGGCAGAGTCCAGCATCTCCAGCATAACAGTTTCCCCGGATCAACTGCGACACATCTTCCCCCTGACCGACGGTGGACGGAGGAGAGACGCACCAAGTGATGCGGCTTCTGCAGCCCGCGCATCCCGCAGCACCGAAGACCGCACGCTCACCCGTTAGGAGTAGGCGCACTTTCCCCGTTATCCACAACAACCCATGAGAATGTCCAGCGCAGACATCATGGGTTTAAACCCTACCGACCGCGTGATCAAATGTAAGTGCATTGTGTTGTGTACCTTTTTAATCGTACTCAGCATTTTTAAGCATGCAGCGTTATGTGCGATTGTGCATGTTTCGCGATGATTCTGTGTCTTTGATGATGCGCTATACAAAAAATCATTGATACGTCATGCATCAATGATTGATCAGTGATCAAAGGATGCTTCAGATGGTGTGTTTGTAGCCAAAAAACTCTTTCCATTAAATGAGATTGGCAACCCATTAAGGTTCCCTATATGCTCAACGATACTGATGCAGGAAAGGTATGGCAAGCCATTTTAACGTTTTCCCTAAAACTTACATTTTTAATGTTAGCAAATTGGTAACAAGTGCTTATTTATTTATTTATTTATTTATTTTTGTTTTATTTACTTGGAGCACAAGTGGCCCCTGTCTGCTTTTAGGGTGCACGATTTTAAAATTCATCTTAACCTACTTTAAGTATTATTAATTCAGTAATTTTTCAACGTCATGTATCACTGCATACATGACGTTTACAAGTAATCTATAACAATTTCAAATCACATGCTCACGAAGAAGAGGGCTTGTGTTTTCGGCTGAGTAATGTAAGTGGTTAAATGTACTTGCACATTGGCTTTTATGCTTTTATGATGCAAGATTAATGTAAACACAGCCCACTGTGAACATCCTTGTAATTCGCTTCAACCTTTTCAGACTTTATGAATGATTATTTTAGATTCAAATGGTGTGTGTGTAAGGAACTGGAAGTAAGCTGAATACGGCTATTTCTAAAGCACGCAGTGCCTTCTGCTGTTAACAACTAAGCTCAGAATAGATTCAAGAGAGAATCACAATGCCATCAGAAAATCGCAGAATCATTTCTCGATTCGCGATGCATTGATTTATTGTCCCAGCCCTAATTCCATTAGGATTTATTGGTTTTTAACAAGCTACCAATAGAAGGCAACCAATTACCAGTAGAGACCAACAGGGTCCATTACAGTTTCCAGTAAAACCAATACAAGTCCCATTGTAACCAGTAAAACCATTAAAACATTTCTAATGTTGTCTATTGTTTTTTTCAGCAGGGGTTTTATTTTTTTTTTTATTCAAAATATTCCCAAAATATATCATGAAATATCTTGATTCTGAAATCAAATGCATTTTGCACTTTTATAGATTATGTTAGTTGATCTATATGGGCGATGGGGAATGTAGCTTAATAGTGTAATCTATTAACTTTGCATAAAAATATGTTTTGTTACTTAAGTAACAGATATGGGTGTCATAAAATATTTTAATACGACTGACTTTGTATTTAATGTGAATTTAACAAAAACATTGTAAGTTACTAATTAGCTTACAATACTTTCATTGTACAAAAAGAGAGCAAAGAACGTTTACATTATCAAATAACATTTTCACTTCAGTCCAGTGAGTTCCAGTGAATGCAGATTTGAATTTAGCAGCCGGTGATGTTTTTCTTTTTTTAATAGCCTATATATATATATATATATATATATATATATATATATATATATATATATATATATATATATAGTTTACAGGACAAACTGCACATTTCACCCAAAATTTTTGGTGTGATATGATTCCAAATTTAGGTATCATATAACTGAGGTAGTAACTAAATGGGTACTAGTATCTAATAAGTGCTATAAAACTGAAATACACTATAATTTTTTTCAAAAATGTAAATAAAACAAAGATTACTGGAGGACATTTTTAAAAGAAAATACTATTTTCAAACAGTGTTTCTATTTCAAAAAGGCACATTTAATGCAATGTGTTACTTGCTTTTTCTTTGTAAATATTTGTGAATTTGCTAGCAATTTTTGAGTAAACATTGTTTGAACATTGTACACTTTTTTTGTAGATAAAGGCTAGTCACTATTGGAACAGGCACTAGAAGCTATATTACATGTATACATGTAGTTATTAAAACTAAATAGTGGTTGCATAAATCTAAGACATTTGTAAAGAATAAAAGTCAAACGGCTTGCCACATCTGTGGAGCGCATCGACGGCTGCGCTCGCCTGCTGGCGGAAGGATGAACTGTTATACAGTGCCAGGTTACCCGAGAGAGAGAGAGATAGAGGGGGGAGGAGAGCAAAAGAGAGAGATTAACATCTCGAGCCAATGAAATATTTTTGGCAGTTTGAGGATGACAGCGAAAGGACGACTTAAAGGTAGCGTGGCTTTTGCATTGCATTCCTGCATTGTTTCATGCATCTCCTTGCGCTCGCCCATTCGCATCTTTTACTCCAATGTCAGTGCGCGCGCTTGTCGGGTAGCTACCAGCGCTCGGATAACGAGGTGATCTCGTGAGTTACCATATCGATTGTGCGTGTAATGATGTGAAATGTGCAATGCCTCGAGACCTTGCACGAGTACACTCTTGTCATGCGGGGAAAATGCGCTGAGATCCTCGCAATGTCAGTTCGTGCACTGACATGCACATCTTTGCATAGACGGCCTATGAGGGTATTTTAGTGTATCTTTCCGAAGCAGTTTATCGATTCGTTGGTACAGCGTTACACACTGTAAACAAGGCTTGCACATAGAGGATGCGCTGCATCCAGAAATCCCAGTGGCATTAAATCGAAATGTTATTGCAGAAAAACAAGTTGCATTGCAGTACTATATATTTCATGTGATGTGATGCATAAATACGTTAAGAGACTATGCAAACCCATCATACCTAGCCTATACCAATGCACGCATGCACTCACTGTAAGCTTAGCAAAATTTAAAGCCATATTTATATTTCCAGTTTTTGCAATACACAATAAATATATAAAAATTATTAGAATGCCAAGTAGTGAAGATGTGGGCACTATAGCATCACTGGATGATGGGATATGTGTATGTGAATGTATAGTGTGGGCGGTCAGTGGAGAGAGGGGTTAATTAGACTTCAGCAATGCCTGTGCATACTGAAAAGCTACCCAAAAGCATCTATCCCCTGTGTATATGTGATCAATTTGTTTGGATTATGGAAAACAATAAGAGAAGACAGGGGAGGCACGTTTTGGGCCACCATAGTGTGTGAGCAAGTGTGGTTTGGGCAGAGAGAGAGGTGTTGTGTACTGTAAGGGCTATCCCTTCAACCCTGGAGTGTGGCTGCCTGTAATTATTTAGCAACATATGCCATTCTGCATTAAATAATCATAGTGCAGCATATGTGTCACATTTATGTAATATTAACCGTTAGGTATCTTGGGTACTAAGCTTTAGGGAAGGTCTGTGTGAGAGTGTGTCCAGATATTGCTGGTGTACGAGGAAGGCAAAGCAGCCAGTGTGAAGGTGAGAAAGGTATGAGGAGGACACAACGGAAGTAAGAAACTGCCTGATGGTTCATAGAAACCCTTAGGAAAAAAGTACAGTGGGTTATACCATGGTGTTTTTTAGTCTAGAAGATGGTGTGCTTGGGATAATTATTCACATATTACTCAAATAAACTTCAAAGAATACCATAGTATTACCATTATGCTTGTATATATTTTTTCTAGTCTAGAAACAATGGTTATACTATGGTACCAATATCCATTGTTGGGAAGATGGAATAAGATTCCATAATAATTTAGATGTTGCTCCAAGATATCGTACCATGGGACCATGGTAGTAAAAAATATCACAATTGTACCATGTCTGTGGCAAAACTGTAGTACTTTTTGCAAATTTTTCTAGGGAGTAATAGAGAGTAAAAGTGGTGCATAGAAGATGGCTCGCTTGAGACAAACACAAAGTGAGTAAGCGAGTAGATAGGTTGAGATGAATTTGCTCATTTCCACAAGTTATTATGTGCTGCATTCTCTGTGAGACAGAATGCGCCTCACTGCCATCTGTCTCCTCAAGGAATGTAGTAATGCGACAATAATGACTAAATTATTCTAACTGCATCATAGTGTATTTTTTATGATTGGTACTAATAGGTGTTCTTGGCCCCTAGGAGTGGAGAGGTTTTGAAACAGGAATATATTATTTGCATGCAGTAATAAACACACACTTTCATGGCATTATCGAAACGGCTTCAAAATCAAAATTTTTCTCCAGATTTTGTGCCTGTGTTAATTCATGCATGCCTCCTGCCGAGCGAGACACGCAACATGAACGGGATGATAAAGCCCAACACTGAAACTAAGAAAGAGTGTTGACACGAGCCTGGCGATAAATGAAACGAGAGCAGGTGAAAGAAAAGAGAAGGGGGAATGTGTGAAAAGTGTGGAGGATGAGAAGTGGGAGAGACGGGGAATTAGGCACTTGACAGCAGATAGATGGATGGATGGATGTGCATGCGCTTGTGTCCCAGCAATCTCTTTCTCTTGCACACGGGCAAATGCGCAGGCAGTGTTTGGAATGGAATTCTAAAGTACTGCATAGCGCACACTATATATTGAATAATGCTAACTGTGTTTAAAAAAAAGCATGTGGACATTATGCAATTCGAATCAAACCAAAGGTGTTTATTATATCACACTTGAAGAAAACTATCCTTTAACATTCCAATTTATTTCAAAACATTTTGTAGTGGATTTTAAATCCCATGGATACTTTTGAATGACTGTCTGAATGGTGTAGCTATTGGTGTAGCTAAGGGTGTAGTGTCCACAATAAACTTTTACTATAGTATTGTGTCCAGAAAAAAACATGTTAGTACCATTACAATGTACTTAGAAAAAGCATGATAATACCATGGTGCTTTTACTGAAGAAGATTGTGTGCGTTTCATAATTATTTACACTTTACTCTAAGAAACTTTATAGAAAACCAAGGTATTACCATGAGACTTTTATATGTCCTAGAAACCATGGTAATACTGTTGAACTAGTGTCCAATGTTGGAAAGATGGCGTAATTGGCATAATTAATTAGATATTTCTCCAAGATATTATAGTTTTACCATGGTATCGTGTCCAAAACAACATAGTATTACCATAGTACCATGTTAAGAAAAAACATGATAATACCAAAACATTGAACCTAAAAAGGCATGATTTTTTTTCACATATTACTTAAAGACACTTCAAAGAATACCATGGTATTACCACGATACTTGTAAACATTATAGAAACCATAGTAATGCTGTGGTCCAGTGTCTAATGTTGGGAAGATGGAATAGATCTGATCAAAAACTTAATCCCAGATGAGAAACTATAGCTTGACTAGACAAAAACAATGACCTTGCAAGGAACAATAAAGTCCTTCAATACACAACAAGAAAAAATGTCCAGTATGAGGACTTAAATGCAAGACTGTGTTAATCACATAACATAATCAATGACAGAACAGAACTGCTAAACAAGATAACAAGACAAATGGACATGATAATAATGAAAAATGCAATGAAAACAAGACACGAGAAAAAAAGCTGGAATAGGTCACATGACATGAATCAGGAAACATAACTGATACCAAACTAAAAGATAGGACATAAAAGACTTGATAGACCTGAACTGAAAACATGAAACATGAACAAAAACCTTAGACAGACGGGACATATATAGCATTAAGAAAGTATATTTTTCAGGTCGGTCCCACCAATGCGCATGTGCAGTCCTAAGTGTATGCGAGTCTCAGGTTTCTATAGGAACCAGAGCTTCTAATGGCAGTGATTCTTTTATTTAGAAGGCAGGACTGGAGCCGTCATATTGCGCATTGCGGTTTCTTCTATTCATTAACTTTGTCACATGACCTCATTACATGCATGTTTGATCCTCTTGGGATGTTCCTGCTTATGAGTTTGGAAGTCATAATTATGATGTAATAATGTGCACTTAAGTGATTTTTTTTTTAATTCATTGGCCAATTTCAAAATTCTTTAAATTTTACTATTGACAAATCCATTTAAAGAAAAAGAAAAAGCACATTAAGTGTGTAACTGATTCATTGTCAGTGTATTTAACATTCTTCTTCTGCCACAGAAAATGATGGGAAATATTTTGTCAAACAAACCTGTTGATCGAAAAGAAAATTACTTGCTTTTATTCATTTACAATGCACAAAATTTGTACAAATGAAAATTGTACAAAAAATATTCACAATTAGGTCTATTTAATCAAAACCAATATCAATTTGTTTCCACCATTACTTTTCAATTTACATTCCCCAACTTAGAAAGTCAGACTCTCTTGCTGGTAATTACAAAATTTAGTGGTTTTTATATGCAGTAAATTAGCATATTACAGTAAGTGTAGTCAAGTTTCAGATTTTTGCATTTTTAATCAAATTTTCTATAAAGTCATCTTAACTCTTGGCAGTCTGTTCAAAGAGTGAAGCCAGAAAAAGATGTAAAGCATTGCAGCTGATAATACTCGCTTGATTCATCACACTGGAAATGGAAGGTCAAGTACACTGCATTGTGGGATATAGTGCTCAGTGCATTGCAAACTGCAGTACTCTTTTGTATACTGCACATTTTGGCAAATGTCGTAGGTCATCCAGGTAGTTCATGCATACAGAAGAGTTGCATGCTGCATTGTACATCCTGCATACTGCAGAAATATTAAGACTAATACTGTAATATGAAGTATGTAGTATGCAATTCCGAAAGTAGCCAGTGTCACACACTTCAGTTCTGCATTCAAGCATGTGAGAATGCTTTTATTAAGGACTAAAATGCTGGCCATCTAACCAGATACTGAGCTAATCAACTTCATCGCCCACCTGAATGATGCAGTGGAGAGAGAGCGAGAGAGAGGCAATCTCGCATCAAATGCGGTGATACAGGACTGCAGGAAAATGATGAAAACTGTTTCCTCCCACACAGATGCACAAACACACACAGACACACACACACACATATGTTACGGGTCACTTGAGACATTAACTTGATCACATACACACATACACACACACACTGATACATACAGATGTGTGTAATGGAGAACGCATACACGCTTGACCACCTTCACATACCACAATCTGTGTGTCTCTCTCTCACACACACACACACACACACACACAGGATGGAAAACAAAATGCAGTCATCTGTGCCCTGGGCAGGACCTCTAGCTAAAATCACACTCACCCCTAGTCTGTCATTCATCATTACTTTTTATATGTCATAACTTCCTTTAAAGGAATAGTACAATTCTGACATTGTTTACTTATTTACAAACCTGTATGCTATGGTTGCCTAATTGTCTGAAATAAAATAAAAATCATGACCCAAAAATCATTGCCCAGTGCACCTGCACCAGCTGTTGTCAACAAAAGAAGAAAGTTGAAGGGCTTCCACCAAAATAAATTTGAAAATAAATAAATTAAGATATACATAAATTTTAGTATTGTAATTTCACATTTGTAAGGTAAAATTTTATTATTAAAGTATTTTATTTTATTTTTCAGTGAAATATTACAATATTTATTTATTTGTTAATAATTATAATAATAATAATAATATTGGTCTTATTAACATATACACATTTTAAATATTTTAATTGCTGTTTTAATCAGAAAATTCACAATGTGATTTTTTTCCCCAAATTGTAAGCCCTACTATAATCAGATTTTTCTCCCCCTGTAAAGCAGCATCAGAATATCTCCTTTTGTGTTTGACGAACGAAACATACCACAACATACAGGTTTGTCTCAACATGAGGGTGAGTAAATAATGCCAGATTGTTCATTTTTGGCAGAACTGACACTAGACCTGGATGAGAATGCAGCAGGGTGACTGCCAGGAAATTGTAGGATATTCGAAATCATTAGTGCACAACACAGGATGTGGACCAGAGTAAAAATAACATGCCGCTACATACGCAGATCTGGTTCAAAACAGACTAAAGGTGAAACTAGGAGGAAGAGTGGAAGAGGAAGAGAGAAAGAATGAGTGAGACTAAATTTAGCCTCTTTAACATAAATACTTTGGGTGTGAGTTTGGAGCACAGAGGACACAGTGGATAGCGCAGGGCTGAGACCTAATGAGGCCACGCGAAAGCAGGAACGCTTCTGTGATCCAGAAATCCAGTAGAACGGATCTTTATCCTGTATTTACTGCTGCCTGAGTGGATGACCTCATCATTTCTGGCCTGTCAGTCAACCCAGCTCATTCTGCTGATTGGTTCATTGGTGTGTTTGTCATCTTAAAGTCCCGCCTCCTGCTTTTGTGCACATGCAGATGGCCCCTTCATGTGTGAAGCATGCATTAATTGTGCAACATCAAACGGCGCTTGTAAAAATCCCTCCGTCAAAAGGCGCATGATGCTGTTACCTTCTCTCGATCTGGGTCAGATGCGACTCTCCCTCTTATCCATCCCTTTAGTCAATTTTCTCCATTCTCTTCCGACAGTACATTTTCTTTCTCTTTGTCTTATCTCTATACAGAATTCTGGGATTGTCAAAGGATGTGGTGGCTGTATTTTTGAAGCTCGCCTGTAGTAACAATACAACACTTCTGTCTGACACACAACAAAATGTGTGTTCCATCGCTTTTAGGTCTCAGGGGCAGAAACAGAGCCATCCCATGGTTGTGTGATCACAGGATGATGTATTTCAGATTGTCAGCAGTTTAATTACAGGATGTTGCAGCTTGCACACTGGAAGTGGTTCTGGAATGGCACCGTGGGTGTCTGATGGTCTTCGCTTGCTGCAGTTACAGCCGCTTCAGATTGCACAAGTTTGTTGTTCACATCACAAATCTCTGAAATTCTTTGTCCTACTTCCTCCCCACCTAAGCCAGAAGTTAGCTTCCCACTGACAACATCCGCAGCAGCAGTGTTGTATTATACAGTGAGTTCTCTAATAATCCAGTACGGCTTCAGTACGACCTCATTACATGAAAACTCTGCTTCTGCACAAGTTATAGTGCCTGAATCATACCTCATGTACCTGTGAATGAGTAGTCTGAAGTCTGACATGTAAAGGCTGAATTTATCATTAAAGTGAGTTTCCTCATTAAAAAAAAAAAAATTACTACACTCAAAAAATTTAATTTGTTATTATTTACTCACCCTCGTGTCATCCCTTGTTTGCATTTCTTTATTCTATAGAACACAAAAGTTTGGAAAATGTGTTTGTAGTTTTCTCTATCCAATGAAACTCAAAATCTAATAAATTTCTGAATGCAGTGTGCTTCATAGCAGAGAGACTTACAGTTTGAAATGACATGGCAGTAAATACTTTTCCTAAGTTAAACTGGCTAAATGCTACCATGCAAAAGGCAAAACACAAAAACTATGCTAATGCTAGAAGTATAAAAAATGGCTTTAAGTTTTTTGACTTTGATATCAGTTTTCATTCATTCAGTATATTCTTGCATTTAGGGTTTCAATTGTAAGTAAATACTACCGTTCAAAATTTTGGGATCAGTAAGAATTTATGTTTTCAAAATAAGTCTCTTATGTTCACCAAAACTACATCTGTTTGATTAAAACAGTAAAAACATTACGATTGTGAAATGTTATTCCCATTTAAAATAACTGTTTTATGTTTCATTATATTTTAAAATGTAATTTATTCCTGTGATGCCAAAGCTGAATTTTTAGCATCATTGCTCCAGTCTTCATAGTTTCACCTGATCCTTCAGAAATCATTCTTATATGCTGATTTTCTGATCAAGAAACATTTCTTATTATTGTCAATATGTCCAAAATTACCATTTATTCATTCAATGCTTTGAACAGTAGTGTATATTGAAAAGATGAGTTATTTATTTGCAAAAGAAACTTATTGTATTTATTATATTCAACTATCCCCCCCCCAAAAAAAAAAAAAAAAAAAAATCTGAACAGATAATCCTAAAAGTGTACGTGAGGGTTTTATAACAGAGCATTTCACAGAGCTGTGTAATGGTACAGGAGGTTTGAAGTGGTCCTAATGCAGGTGTGTGCATTATAATCACTGCAAAGCACTGTATTTTGTGCCAACTCAACAGATATTGCTCATACCCATACTGGAGAATCATCAACAGGGACTGCATGAAAAATGTCTGAAATGGTGGATGATGAGGCTGCAGCCACAAAGAGTTTGTAGTTTACTCATTTTAAGGCCAAAAGAAAAGGAAAAGATCTCTGCAGGAACATGTAGAGATGTTAATAAGGGTCTCAGTCTCAGTTGGTTGTAGTTGGCCTTTGGCTCAAATGACAAGGTTTGTTTTTTTTGCTATCCAGCACTATCTATTATTGCCACAAGGGGGGCTGTAGCATATATATTAGTGTAAACTGACTTCAACAGTCACGTTTCTCATGTTTACTTGATTTAATATGTTGGATTTAATTTCTTTTTTTTTTTAACTGCCTTGCATCTATGGTTCCCCATACTAGTGTTCACAAACACCTTAGGGTTTGAAAATAAACTGCAGGGGATTTGTGAGTTTATGGAAAGCTAATTATTAAATAATAAAAATGTAAAATAATCAAAATAAAACTAATTACCTGCATGTCATGTGACCATTAACCAACATCAGAAAACCTTGAACTTGTGAATGTCTTAAATGATTGAAATCTTAACTTAAAATCTTTTTTTTTTTTCAAAAATGTATTATATTTTGACATATTACAGTTAAAAATTTTAATACACAATGGCAATCAAACAAACAACAACAAAAAAAGCTATTTTACTATCCAAACAGTAAAACAACCTCAACAGTGTGCAAGAACAACAGAATTAACTTAGTAAAAAAAATCAATAACTTTGTTTTCCATCTTAAAAGGCAGTTGCAGAGATTACATCAAGTGGAAATTTTAGTCTAAATAGGTTTGTCTGACAAAAAAGTTCACTAGGCTATTGCGCAACAAAAATTCCCATATTGCACTATCTAGCATCTAACAGCTGTATTATGGTATAGTCGGTTTAAAATTGAATACTACATTGATGTGAAAAGCAAGATTCTATGTAAACTTTCACTATGACATTAGTTGAAGTAAAGGTAGGGTAGGCAATTTCGGATAGGTTAGCAATAGCAAGCTAGCTTTGAAAGCATAAGATCCCACCCTCCCTGCAAATCACTCTCCAAAGCCACGCCACCTCCAAAATACATGAAAGCACACAAGCAGATCAGAGGCTAACCAGCGACACAATGAGAAACGCCACTGGTGGAGGGTTGAATGCAATGCTGTCAGATTGCCTCATGTCTCGTTCACCTGTAAGAAAGCATAGCAGTGCAAAGCACATGCTATTACAGTAATAACACCTTCCATTCTTACTTTGTCTGCAGTAGTGTAATGGAATGCCCTGATGACATATCATGTCTGCTTGAACAGGGTGCATGGAGGTTTGCAAAGGCATACGTTGACAGGCAGGTAGGACATCCTATCGTAGCCCTTGAACAGAAACAATTTATGGTCCTACACTTTCTACAGATGATGTAAATACATTTAGACCACTTAACGTTTTGATTGCTATCAGGATGTGAACAGACTTTAACAAAAAATATTTTTGAACAAAATCACCTACCCTGCCTTTAAAAGAGAAAACCGATTGTAGAAGAAGAAAGCTTACACAAATGTCCCCTATAGCACTTCTGGTGGCAACACTGAGAAAACACCATGCACTTGAGTTGTGAATTACACACTAACACATGTGAAATCAAGCTTAGTGTAGCTAGAAGTGTCTGTATTCATGTACTTTAGAGTATGCTTCAACTAGTGCTGCAAAAATTAGTGTGTTAACCCAAGCAGTTTAACAGCGTTGAAAATATTTAATGCAGTTAACGCAGGGGTGGAGCTAGGGTTGGCCACATCACTCAAAACTGCTGCTTCTGTCGCTTTTTTCTTGACAATAATTGCATTTATTTACATGCAGAACATCTTTATGACCATATCAAACAGGTAATTTTTAGACGCACACTTCACTTTGGCTCAGTGCCAGTCAGTAGTCAAACTAGCACAGAAACAGTACAGGTGACGAGGAGCTTCAAGACAACATCAGTGAATCACGGTCAGATGCGATGTTGTGAGGCCATATGTCAGTAAAAACAAATTTTCCTGTCCGATCAGCCATTATACTGTGCTCGTAGCATTTGCTCTTCAATTGCACACAAAAATCTGGTGGTGCGCGCTGTAGCCTGTATCATTTCATATTAAAGAGTGAATGAAACTACGAGCATACCTGTCAGATTCGTTCAGCAGCAGCAGCTCTTAAAGTAATAGCAGCCAAATAACCTTATAACCCAGCTGCTGTGATGTCTGTTAATCAAAGAACAAAAGAAAAAAGAGGAAATCAATAAGTTTTGTAGCTTTTAGGATCTATATTCAATTTAGAATTTGTGTTTTATTTAATTTCTGTATATTTCTTGCTGAAGGACACAGGTATATATGACATTTATTTAATGGTTTTATGTAAAGATTGTTTTAAGTTCACTTAAATTAGAAGTTTTTATTTTTTTAAGTCTAATAAATGTTAAAGTTGATAGCTCTGGTAATGTTGAATGGCGAGTCAGTGGTTATATATTTGGATAAAAAGAACAGTTTCCTAGAGACGTCAGTAGTATTAGTATCAGTGTCACTCACCTTCAATCATAAAAAAGGTGCCATTAAATAAATATAAAAAATATACTGTCTTTACGTTTTTTTTCTTCATTATTAAAAATTATTGGTACTAATGTACCAACAGTTTCTTCTCCACAGCAGGGGTTCAGAATCGAAGGCAAACCCTTGTGAGTGTCTTCCCTATAAGTGGGGGTCAGGACAGGGCGAGGGCAGGAGTGAACGGTCAGGGAGGAGAAAGAAGGAAAGAGTGAGATAGAGAAAGAGAGAATGAGAGAGGCTCTAGCACAGCTGTGACCTGAATGAGTCCCTCCCCTCATACCTCTGGGGTCCGGGAACAAGCGAGAGCCAGTAAGCGGCCTACTTTCCCAAAGTATGATTCTAGGCCGTTATCTGTGTTACCACTGGTGGGGCTCCAGCGGGCTCAATGCATCCGCAGAACAATCCTTTTCATCGCCCGTGAACGTGTGAGGGAGGGCCGGCCGTTTGAAAGTGTTACTCTGAGAGGAACGTATCTTACAGGAGGGAGTCAAGGTGAGGTCGACTACTGGGTGCAGGAGGACAGAGAAAGAGACAGAAGAAACAGCAGGGAGATAAAAGGAGAGAGATTATCAACCAAACTCCTGCACATTGTGGGTTGGATTGCTCATTGATATTATTTTATATAATGCAAAGAAATTTATACGTAAATACAAGTTTGACCCGAGTCTATAAATAAATACTTTGTATACTTTGAAATACACAAAATGATATTTCGAAAATAAATTGGATCTAACCAACAATGTACACAATATATCCCTATTTTTGTAAGTATCTTTGTGTTCCACAAATGAAAGAAAGTCATTTGGAATGACATGAGGGTGAGTAAATGATGACAGAATTTTGATTTTTGAGTTTGAACTGTGCCTTTAAGGTTCGTGTTCAACCATGATGGAGAATTTATAGACAAACCCTAATCTTTCTGACTAATCAGATCATTCGTTCATAGGCTGTGTGTGAGCCACTGTCGTCTCTGTCAATACACTGTCACATTCCTAACGAGTCAACAACTGACATGTTATTTCAGCACAAATTTAGCTGAAATAAAGTTTAATAATAAGTTTAACTGCCATACAGTAGCCTCTTATGTATTTTATCGGGGGGTAGTCGTGGCCTAATGGTTAGAGATTCGGGCTTGTAACCCAAAGGTCATGGGTTTGAGTCTCAGTACCAGCAGGGATTGTATGTGTGGGGAGTGAATGTCCAGCATGTTTGTTCACTACTCACTGCTGTGTGGGTGCACTTGCATGGTTTAAATGCAGAGCACCAATTCAAAGTATGGGATGCCACACGTCACATCCTTTCCTTTTCTTTCTTTTAAATCTTATGTCTCTTTGCTTACCATGGCATGCCTGATTGAAAATACAATAAAAACAGTAATATTGTGAAATATTACCATTTAAAATAACTGTTTTATGTCAAATATTGTTAATATATTGAAAAATGTAATTTAATCCTGTGATGCAAAGTTGAATTTTCAGCAGCCATTACTGCAGTCAGTGTTACAAAAGAATAGCATTTATTTGAAATAGTAAAAACATTTATAATGCTACAAAAGATTTCGGTCACTGTTGATCAGTTTATTACATCCTTGCTGAGTAAGAGTATGAATTTCCTTTAAAAAATCCTACTGAATCCAAACTATCAAAATATCAAATAGTCAATTAATTTAACTATCGACATGTTCCACTAAGGTTTGACAACCACAGTACTAATCCAAATAGCCTACTTTTTGTATCTTAATTTAGAAAAGTATATTTTCTGTTATTATCAAAGCAGTTCTATCTATACAAATGAAAACAGGATGCAGGAACAGCAGCAGTAACTCAATAATAAAAAAATAATAAAATACATTTTGGTTTCCAGCTGAAAACGGTGCTGACAGGATGAAAAATGGTATTACAGCAAACACAGTCAAAGAGTTACATCTTCCCCATAAAACTGGAAGTACCAAGTGGCACTGTTCATAAAGCACAAACTATATGTCTACCGTTGGACAGATTCAACGTTTTTCAAGTTTTTGATCTCCATTTCCTCTTGCAAGCTAGTTAGATAAATTTTTAATTAAGCTTCAGACAACAATAGCTCAAATAGAGCCACATGGTGCTTTTTTATCATTTCTTTTTTTGTCTTTTTAAAAGCTTTACAGCCGCTGGTGATTGTATGTTTTCATTGTATAGAAAAGAACAGTATAAACACTCAACAAAATGTCTCCTTTTCTGTTTAATGGAAGAAAGTAAATCATACAGGAAAGTGAGTAAATCATGACAATTTGGGTGTTCCAAGATACCAAATTCTGCAAAGTATCAGTCAGAAATGAGATGTGAACAGTCAGATGGTTTTTTTTTTTTGTGAATGCGTTAGAGCCTTTTGTGTGTGTATTTGTATGTGTGCATTTGAGTGAGAGAGAGAGATCAGAGTGTTTGTGTGAGTGTGTTTGGTCTGCTGCTTGTTTTTTTCAGTCTGTAGTAGATGCAGAAGGAGTCTCAGCATCTGTCTCAGCAGCTGGAGGGTGTCACACACACACGTACACACATGCTCTCACACGTGGGTCAGTTATCCTGACCTCACACTGCCACTGCTTGTCCTGCCTTGACCTGCTCTATCACACGCACACACATGCAGAGAGCGTGCAGGCTGTGAAAGGGCTAAGGAAGTTCGACAGAGAGAAGAAAATAAAGGCGCAGCGAGTATTCATGAAATGCTGATATTACATTTCCATGCCAGAGGTCAAAGGTCAACACCAATGTTGACACAGAGCAGATGGCAGCACTGTATTGGCATTGCTGATCACAATATGCAAAAATGTGTATGTGGGTAGCTGCCATGCAATATGTGTCCTATTTTAGGCAGTTTTTTGCTTACTTTTATAATAATTTTATAAATAATAGTTTTTTTAAATAATTGTTTTGCTTGTTTAAAAAAAAAAAAACCTTTTGATAATTAGAGGCACTATTGGAATAATTTTTTTATATGTATGTTTTTTACTTAACTAACTATTTAAAATAAACTACTAAATAAAATAATAATAAAAAATAATAGTGAAAGTTAAAGTCCAACTTTATTATTATTTTTTTCATTTTTTTAAAAAGAATATACGTTTTATATTCTGCACATTAGGATGTTGAGTGAATTTCACTAAATTCAGCATTTAATATGGTTGACTTTAAACTGTTTTAATATTAGATTAATATTATCCATTTATAATTTATTGACCAGCTTTATATAATCAATTGAGGGACTACATTGAATATTTATACTTTTAAAAATTCATTGTTTAGACCATTTAAAATAAAATACTGAAGCTAAAAAAAGGGATAAAAATAGTGACAATTTTATAACCCTAAAGTTAATACTTAAAATCTTTGATGGATTAATAGTCATTAATAGAATTGTCATTTTCATTCTGTACATTATAATGATGTGATGCCAAAACAGCACTAAATTCAGCTTTTAAAGTGGTTGATATAAAATTTGTGTTTTGATTTTAAACAAAAAAGCATATCACAAATGTTAATTATATTCATATTCACAGGTTCATAGACAGATTATATGTCAGCTATACTCGTGTGTTTATTGTTTAGGCTTGTGCTGCTTCTCTGCAACACTCATGTTTATATTTAGCTCACATTGTTTTGCGCGGGGTTCGTTCCGCTCTCCGATCAATGATTCATGGAGTTTCATTTCATTGTTGTGGTTCATAATCCAACATGTTTATTTACATTCAAATGCCTGTGAAAAGATGCACCACATGTGTGTTTATTGACATGAGAGGGTGTGTGTGAGGCCCGTCGCTCTATGACTGTGTGCATGACAACAATAATTATGCTCATGTTCAGAAAGAGGACAGCATACAGTATGTGCTTATTCAGAAGGAATGTATGCAAATATCTGTACTGTAAAGGTGTGTGTTTGTATGCTGCAAGTGTTTAATGGTAACCAAAAGAAAAAGGTTGTTGCTCAGAGTTTGCTTGATCTCATATGATCATTTATTTCAAGTTTTTAGATATTGTTATTATAATTTCTTAGGTGAAATCAAAATCGACTCAAATGAGACAATTGTTGACATGAAGTAAGATTACAGGGTTTAAATTATTGAGGATAGCAGCAAAATCTGAAGAGAAACATCATGCGAGTTGATATTGAATCTCCTTTGATTGCAGACTTTATCATCTTGGCAAGTCTGAGCACAGTTTGAGACATTGTTGAGATCTCTTTTGAAACTTTAAAGGAAATGAGAGATTACTGGGGTCTTTTCTCAGCAGAACAATAAGAGAAGCAAGAGTCTTCATTTGCTGTCTCTGTTTTCATTAGGAGAAACAATTGAGATATTAAAGAGATTTATTTTCCTATTTTCTAGTCTTTTTGAAAAATATGTGCAAATGCATGCACAAAATAATTGCATGCACATCTCTGGGTTTGCACGAGTCATGCATATTTCTTTTCTCGGGAGCGTGTGTGTGTGCATTTATTACGTGCAAGTGAATGCTTGTGGAGTCGGCAGTGTGTGTGTGTGTGTGTGTGTGTGAGTGCAGTGCATTTGCCTGAGGAGGCAGTGTTATGTAAGTTATCTCTGCAGCATACTGCACTTCAATAATATACCCAAACTGCTAAATAAAGACATACACACACTCATTGTAGAGCATGTCCTAACAAACTGTATCTAGTAAAATGTCATAGTGTTCTTATCAGCAGGAAAGAAAAATCACAAATGACATCTCTTTGATATCTCAAATGTTTCTCCTAGACTGGATTGTGATTAAATTGAAAATAAATGGAGAGATGCAGACTCTCCTGCTTCTCAGTTTCTTCTGAGAAAAAGACCCTAATATCTCCTTTGAGGGTTTTAGAAGACATCTCAACTGTGTCTCAGACTGTGCTCATATTTGAGCAGAATCAGGCTCAGATGCGAACTCAGAGAAATTCATACTTATAGGTTGCCCTTTCATAGTCCTTAAAGGAGACCTATTATGCCCCTTTTTTAATTACTGGTTGGAATCAGGTGTCACCAGTCACAGGTGTCCCCAGAACCCACAGATCATTTATAATATCGTTTTGAAAATGGCTATTTTGAGTGGAAGCAAAAAAATGCTGTTTTCGTGCATGTCTCTTTAAATGCAAATGAGCTGCCTCTCCCCACCCCCTTTTCCAATGAGTGCGCCCGTGCACAGAAAACAGCTGTCACACGGCAAACTTCTGATATACGGTTTTCTGAGCCCACACATCTGAAGCCCGTGCACAGAAAACAGCTGTCACACGGCATGCAAGTACTAAAGTAAAGTTTTCGCAAGTGACAACAGTGTACCAATTTTAATGTCATGGAGAAAGTTTGAGCAAAGCATGTTAACTGTTCTGACTTTGGATGCACAGACGAGCACAGAACACTATTTAGAGTCCCAGCTTTAGAGGAGATGAGAGAGCAGTGGATTTATTGATTTAGTGTAGTATGCTGCTACCACATAGATCTAATATAAACATGCGATTTCTTTCCCAGCTCTTTACCTTCACAGACATAACCGACTGTTTTCGTAACTCATGGGTGTTTTTAACATAAACCTGTGTGTATTTGACAGTTTAAACACAATAAGACATGAAAGAGAACACAATGGCAGCGCCGTGGTTGGAAACTTGTAGATTAAGGAGCGGTAATATTATAATAAGTTCCCCTTTCTACGTCATGGCGAGAGCAAAATCTGAGCGGCTTGTTTTTTCACAAGCTTGCAGAGAAAGGATCACCAAAAACTTACTGGGTTGTTCTTTTTCACATTTTCTGGGTTGGTAGATGTACCAAGGACCTGATTATAGCACTTAAACATGGAGAAAGCCAGATTTGCATGATATATCACCTTTATGACTTATGGTCTTAGAGGAATTTTATGTAAAATGCTTGAGTTCATATTGAAATCTTTACTGATGGAGACATTGCTGCAATCAAAATACAAGAGATTTTAATATGAACTCAGACTTTCTCAGCAAATTCACCTATTTCCATTGGTTTTATAGCTCTATATTTTCTCTGTCAATCTTTCTCTGTCTCATTTGTGTCTCGTATTATTGCTTGCAAGGAATTTAAGAAGAATCCCCTGAGACAAAGTTGACAATTTAACATGCTTGAGAACTGAGCAGCAAAAGAGAAACTTTTGGGCAATAAAACTTTTCTCTGTGTATGATCTGATGTTCTGCATCATGAAAGTGACTCCATTCCTTTGTTTCTGAAATATGTTAATGTTATCTGACTGAATTCATCTTCACAGTTGTTGTTTTGGCTGCTGCAGCATGTCTGCGTGGCTCGAAAGCTTGAAAAATAAGTTTCTGAAAACACATTTTTTGGATGTGGAAATGGGTTAGCATGTGGGCTGCTATGACTCAGTGTGTGTGTGTGTGTGTGTGTGTGTGTGTGATACGCTTCACTGGTGGCATGCCAACCTCTGGCTGCTGTTGCTCGGTAACACTTTGCCACAGTTTTGCATTCATTTCACCTTTTTACAGACTTTTTGTCTTTTTCTCGGTGTATCTATTTTTTCCCCTTTCATCATCATTTCCAGCATGTTATGTAATGTGGAAATGATAATGAACCAATATCAGTCTATTCGAAAAATATCTCTTAATGCCTGCATAAGATCATTATATGTATTTTTGGATTTGTTTATGAGCATTTTTCTTCACATATTTTGAAGTCAAAATTTAAGGTTGAAGTTAGTATCTTCTGTGGTAAAATCCCAGTTGAATTATAGTGTTAAAACATATATGCCCAGTGTAAAAAAAAAAAAAAAAAAAAAAAAGTGTTGTTTCAGCTGCTGCCTTAAAATATTAAGTTTAGTCAACTTAAAAATATATTGTTGTAGAAAGTAACAGCTTAGGTAGGTGACTAAGCTCTTTTTTTTTTTTTTACTTACAGTGCTCTAAAAATGATTTTTCTAAATTGTAAATAAAGATTGTTGGTTTGTTTTAAAAGAAAATACTATTTCAGTCATTCCACTTCAATTTCATGTTCCATTCATTGTGTTACTTGCCATTTGTCTGTAATTATTTGTAAAATTTTCCACAATTTTCAAAAGTTAATTCTACACCATTTTATTCAGTGTATAAGTAATCTGTTTAGACATTTTGGTCAGTGTGTGTTTTAATGTGTAATCAGTACAGTAACATTTACTGGCATGCGTGTCTAAGTATGCCCACCTGATATGATTCGATCCTTCCTTCAGTGGAATTGTATGGGATTTTTTACCTGTTTTGTTTCCTTTGTCAGTTAGAATCAGTAGTAGAATATTTTTTATCAATATTATTTTGGAGATTGTGTTGGTGGATATTCCTGAGATTTAAATAGTATAGTCAGTCTGGTTTCTCATCCTCATGTTCCTCACGGAGTCATCTGGAGGTGTTACATCATGTATGTTTTATGCGTTCTAGCTTCACTCAGCATTCTGGATGTGTCATTGCACAATGAATATTTTTTTTTTTTGTAATCTGTTTCCCTTTTTGTTTTCTACACCATGAACTCAGTTCTTTTCTCTGTCCTTCTCTCTCTCTCTCTGCAGCGGTGCCGTTTCCGCTGAGCCACAGGTTAAGCATGCGAGAGGTGTTCGACTGCGAGGGGAAACCGCGTGTGGACCTGCTGAAGGCTCATCTCACTAAAGAGGGCCGCGTGGAGGAGCCCGTTGCTCTGCGCATCATCAACGAGGGGGCCGCCATCCTCCGCCAGGAGAAGACCATGCTGGACATAGAGGCCCCTGTCACAGGTTACTGATACAGACATCTCTGACAAGAAAACAGGGCATGATCGGGAGACACAAACAGAAACAGTTACTGTTCTCAAACACAGCTTAATCTGGATTTTTACATCCTAACTGAGATGTAACCTCACAAGTGACATATTTGGATCACTACATAGGCAGCAACTCAATGTGTCACACAAATAGCTCTCCACAAGGGAGACTCAACTCATAATTGATTCCAGTAGGCCTAGAGTTTGACGTTAGCATTATGCTAAACTTGCAACTTGATATTCTAATTGCAATAAAATACAGCATGCAAAAGAACAGGGTGTAATAGTAAATTTTTATTTTTCATTATTTAATTACATATAAATAGCCATCTTGTATTTACTCTAAACTAAAGACAATGCATTCAGGGATTGCCTTCATCACAAAGAATATGTGTGACACTGCATTGAAATTGTCCAAAATAAGGCATCCATGTATAATTATTTGATGTCAAGTTATTATATTCAGTGCTCTATTAGCTCTATTTCAAAACCTACTGAGCTGATAATCCCGGAATGGTTTGTGTTGGGCTCTGTGAAAATTTGGCAGAGGTCCTTGAAATATAATGTTGAATTTAATATACACATTTTATTCATTATTAAAATATTAATATCTGCAATATTTAATATAAAGTTTACAGTTGCACTAGGTTGGTACTATTTTAAGAAATTAAAGTAAATATATTTAAAATGTTACAAAAGATTTGTATTTCAAATAAATGCTGTTCTTTTGAACTTCCTTAAAGAATCTATTTTCAACATTGATAATAAAAATGTTCCTTGAGCAGAAAATCAGCATATTAAAATGATTTCTGAAGTATCATGTGACAGTGAAGACTGGAGTAATGATGCTGAAATGCATCACAGTAATAAATTACATTTTAATATATATTTAAATATAAAACAAATAATTTAAATTGTAATAATATTTCACAATATTACTATTTTTACTGTATTTTCAATCACATAAATGCAGCCTTGGTGAGCATAAGAGATTTCTTTAAAAAAACATTTAAAAATCTTCCCAACCTCAAATTTACAAAAAGTATCATGTCATATGTTTTTTAATGACAACCAAAATTTAAAATGGCTGAATATTTACCTTTATATACCCATAATTTTGAACAAAATGATTTATTATATTCACGTAAAGAGTAAAATGAGAGTTATATTGTCCTTTGTAATTTAATTTAGTAATGTGTCAGATGATAAAAAGATACATACACAAATATACTATAATATGAATATAAAATATGTCACTAGAGACTAACAACAGGGAGTTGCAAGTGGATGTATTTACGTAATTACATTACATACTAATGAATTTTTTAATAGAAAAAGATTATCTCTCTCATCCTAATAAAGCAGAAAACTTTTGAAAAAACAGGCTGAGAAGACGTTAGGGAATAAATGGCATTGTTAGGAGAGGTCAGATAATGAACTGCACCTTGTGAACTTAATTTCCCATGAGTCAAAGCATCATTCAACACAGACAGCAAGTCTGACACAGGACGAAAATGCCATCATTTAGCAGGCAGAAAAGCTGAACAAGAGAACCTTTCCCTGCTCTCGCTGGCCTCACACCTGAGACCAAACCTCTCCCTCTGTCCCAGCATGCATTTCTGAACCCTCATCAGCTCGTGGCCCGGTGAATTTCACACACAGGAGTCATTAAACATTAACTGATTTAATTCCCTGGAACCCATTACATAGAGAGATGGTTAGATTTGTGTGCTTTCAGTCGTTCAGACCTCGTAGCCTTTCACCCTTTGATCTCCCATCGGGAACACACACTCACATGTGAATAGCTCCAATTAGACGACTTCATTAGCTATAAAACAACACTCTTCAGTCTCTTTCTCTTTTTCTCAAATACACACATTTCAGTCAGGATGGTGATCAGCTTTTTCATTCTCATCTTAATGATGTTTATTAGATGGTTTCAAACTGATTTCAGCTATAACTATTTGATTTTATCATCATAGCCAGAGACAAGATCTTACAGTGTTGACAAAATAACCATACTTTGTATATATCACAGAATAATTGCAAGAGCCATTCTGATGTTCTAATAAGTACTTGTGTACTAAAAATGAGGTCAGTTATTTTAAAAAAATTCAAATTTCTCCACAATTTATGTTTACATGTTTCTTGACAGAAAATGTAAACACAAATACTTATTATGTGACTTTAAACTAATAGAAAGTTGTCTTTTAGGATGATGGCTCACTTTAAACTTTTTGTACATTTAAATTGCTTGTTTTTACATTTAAATTGCTTGATTTCTATGCTAACTAATACTTTTAACTAACTGTATACTAATATTATTTATATAAAAATATTTTAAATAATGTTAAATAAATAAATCCCATAATAATATCTAATGCTAAAATACTTTTATGCCAGGGATGTCACTCTTATATTTGCATACTGAATTGTTTTTTGTCAAACATTTGTGTTAAATAAGAGTTTACTAAATGGAAACTCAACTACAGTTAAGAGGTCAATTAATCCCTCTCTCTTTTTCAGACGTCACAAACAGCAATTCTGCTAAATTCTTCCTACTATTCTAACTCTATTCTTTTACTCTTTTGCAAGCACTATTGTTTCCTTCAGCTATTGCCAATCTTTTTTGTGTTGTTGCAGTGTGCGGGGATATTCACGGGCAGTTCTTCGACCTGATGAAGTTATTTGAGGTTGGCGGGTCTCCTGCGACAACGAGGTACCTGTTTCTAGGGGACTATGTGGACCGAGGGTACTTCAGTATTGAGGTTAGTACATCCTAAGGTTATTTTCTTCCCTGCTTAGGGACCCTAGTTGGTAGTACACACCACCTTTGCCTAAATATCTTGATGTGGTCTGTGAAATCATCTTTCTTTCTGTCTAAATTCTGTCCTTCAGTGCAAACAATACCTCTGGTCACTGAAAATCCTCTACCCAAAGACACTATTTTTACTGAGAGGAAATCATGAATGTAGACATTTGACAGAATATTTCACCTTCAAACAAGAATGTGAGTACTGACACAAGGAAAACTCTGTCTTGTCATTTATGGTGTCTCTACACTTAAATTTAAGGTGTGAAACTATACAGTTCTTATAAACACAACATTTCATCTCCTCTCCTCTGATGGAGGTCTTTTTCTGGAGCAGTCTCTTGTCAGACAGAAAGAGAGATGCAGAGAGAGAGAAAGAGGGAGTATGATTAGCAGAAAATTAATTTGCCTGTTAATGTTGGGCCCAGGGAGCCTGTGAGTGTGATTTCCCTGATGAGGGGAGTGAGGAGGAGTGGGTGCCCTCCTTTACCATCTGCTGACTGACTGAAACAACACAGACGGACCCATACGGACCCATCACACACACAAACATACATTAATACGCTCAAACTTATATACAAATTATTTTCAAGTAAAACTAAATACTACTACTACTACTTCTGCTACTAATAATAAAGTAAATAATTTATAACAATCATTAAAAAAAATTATAAAATGAAAAAAAAAAATACATTTGTCATTATTTCCTCATCCTCATGTTTGTGACTAAAAGTCATTATTCAGTAATAATCTTCCTCGCTACATGACCTGTATATATATATACAGGTGCATCTCAATAAATTAGAATGTCGTGGAAAAGTTCATTTATTTCAGTAATTCAACTCAAATTGTGAAACTGAAGTAGTTTAAATCTTTGGTTCTTTTAATTGTGATGATTTTGGCTCACATTTAACAAAAACCCACCAATTCACTATCTCAACAAATTATAATACTTCATAAGACCAATAAAAAAAACATTTGTAGTGAATTGTTGTCCTTCTGGAAAGTGTTCATTTACTGTACATGTACTCAATACTTGGTAGGGGCTCCTTTTCCTTTAATTACTGCCTCAATTCGGCGTGGCATGGAGGTGATCAGTTTGTGGCACTGCTGAGGTGGTATGGAAGCCTAGGTTTTCTTTGACAGTGGCCTTCAGCTCATCTGCATTTTTTGGTCTCTTGTTTCTCATTTTCCTCTTGACAATACCTCATAGATTCTCTCTGGGGTTCAGGTCTGGTCAGTTTGCTGGCCAGTCAAGCACATCAACACCATGGTCATTTAACCAACTTTTGGTGCTTTTGGCAGTGTGGGCAGGTGCCAAATCCTGCTGGAAAATGAAATCAGCATCTTCAAAAAGCTGATCAGCAGAAGGGAAACATGAAGTGCTCCAAAATTTCTTGGTAAACGGGTGCATTGACTTTGGTTTTCAAAAACATAATGGACCAACACAAGCAGATAACATTGCACCCCAAATCATAAAAAACTGTGGAAACTTAACACTGGACTTCAAGCAACTTTGACAAGCTAATAAAATATAGACAAGCTATGAGCTCCTCCACCCTTCCTCCAGACTCTAGGACCTTGGTTTCCAAATGAAATACAAAACTTGCTCTCATCTGAAAAGAGGACTTTGGACCCCTGGGCAACAGTCCAGTTCTTCTTCTCCTTAGCCCAGGTAAGACGCCTCTGACGTTGTCTGTGGTTCAGGAGTGGCTTAATAAGAGGAATACAACAACTGTAGCCAAATTCCTTGACATGTCTGTGTGTGGTGGCTCTTGATGCCTTGACACCAGCCTCAGTCCATTCTTTGTGAAGTTCACCTAAATTCTTGAATCGATTTTGCTTGACAATCCTCATAAGGCTGCGGTTCTCTCTGTTGGTTTTGCATCTTTTTCTTCCACACTTTTTCCTTCCACTCAACATTTTGTTAACATGCTTGGATACAGCACTCTGTGAACAGCCAGCTTCTTTGGCAATGAATGTTTGTGGCTTACCCTCCTTTGTGAAGGGTTTCAATGATTGTCTTCTGGACAGCTGTCAGATCAGCAGTCTTCCCCATGATTGTGTAGCCTATAGTGAACCAAACTGAGAGACCATTTTGAAGGCTCAGGAAACCTTTGCAGGTGTTTTGAGTTGATTAGCTGATTGGCATGTCACAATATTCTAATTTGTAGAGATAGTGAATTGGTGGGTTTTTATTAAATGTGAGCCAAAATCATCACAATTAAAAGAACCAAAGACTTAAATCACTTCAGTCTGTGTGCATTGAATTTATTTAATACACGAGTTTCACAATTGGAGTTGAATTACTGAAATAAATGAACTTTTCCACGACATTCTAATTTATTGAGATGCACCTACAACATTGTTGTGTATTTTGACATATTGATTGTAATTTTTACATATTGATTGATCCAACTTCATTAGTGTGACAGTATTTGTGTGTGAATAGAGGAAAGACAGAGGGAGAGCAGGAAAGATAATGCAGAGTGATGCGGTGATGTGGCTGAACAGATTGGTCGATTTGGAGCAGTGAGATTGACACAGCACAGACTGTCTCACACACACACACACACACACATGCACATCTCTGGTTTAGTGTCCTCTGAAAGTGTAAATGAATGCAGGAGCTTAATGTACAAATTAGTTTCATACAGAGAAAATAAACTCTTCAGAATAAGCTTGCTTCATTTCTGAGCTCAGGAGTGACATTACTTCTCATCCGTATCTCTCCTGCGCTCTCTTTGTTTGTCTCACTCTCTGTCTCTCGGGTGAAATCAGATGCTCCGTGCAGGTGTGTGATCTCTGTCTCTCTTCCTTTCAGGTAAAATCAAATACTCGGAGCAGGTGTACGATGCGTGCATGGATGCTTTCGACTGTCTGCCTCTGGCTGCTTTGATGAACCAGCAGTTTTTGTGTGTTCATGGTGGCCTGTCTCCAGAGATACACACATTAGATGACATTAAGAGGGTGAGGAGGAGTGTGTGTGTGTGTGTGCGGGTGTGTGTGTGTGTGTGTGTGTATTATATGCTTGTTCTTTTGAACTTTCTACTCAAATAATAAAAATATGTCATGCTTTTCACAAAAATATTAAGCAGCATGACTGTTTTAAAAAAATAAGAAATGTTTCTTTAGCAGCAAATCAGCATATTAAAATGATTTCTGAATTCCTTAAGGGTCATGTGACACTAAAGACTAGAGTAATGATGCTGAAAATTCAGCTTTGCATCATAAGGAATAAATTACATTTTAAAATATAATGCAAAATAAAACAGCTATTTTAAATTGTAATATTATTTATCAATATTCAATTTTTTACTGTATTTTTGATCATGTAAATGCAGCTTTGGTGAGTATAAGAGACTAAACCACTAAAAATCTTACCCACCCCAAACTTTTGAACGGTAAATTCAGTTCCTGTTCACCAGAAATTCTTAAACAAGCTGTCCTAGATGATTTAAAATGTTTTATGTCTTAAGACTGAGCTCTAACAACAGACGTTTGACGGATCTTCTGTAAATCTCCCATTATGCTTCTGGTGTATTTTCTTTAGCAATGAACAGGCTGTGCACAAACACAGCACACAACACTGTTTTTTTATTATTATTATTATTCTTGTCTTCTTTACTTTATACAACAAAGTATATTTTTATTTTCAATGCACAAAAAAAAGAATGCAAAATAAAAAAATGGTTTAAAAAAGTAGTATTAACAAATTAAAACAATAGTGCGATGTAAAATAAGATAATAATACAGAAAAATATGGTTAAATATTAATAGTGTTTTTTATTTATTAGTATTATTAGCATATTTAACAATATTTCATTTAAGTGATGTTGACACTGAGCATATGACTCACTGTATTAATGTAAATACTTAAGATAAACATTTTAATATTTTAATTGTTCATTTACAACTAATACAGAGCCACTCTTTTGCATTTAGAATAAAATTAAGCAACTTTATTTACATTTTTACATGTATTTGTTTATTTTAAGGGAAGAAAAAGATTTGTGGGGAAATTTGTTAACTAATTTGCCTCCAGAGTATTACTATATTAAACATGTACTCATTGTTATGCACATTTGAGGAGGGCATCACATTCAGTATTGATTCTCGAAACAGAGCATATTTCTTAAACTACATTTCTTATACTACTAGATAACTCACTGTCTCTCTGTGTGTCTCTCAGCTGGACAGGTTCAAGGAACCGCCAGCATTTGGCCCCATGTGTGATCTGCTCTGGGCCGACCCACTGGAGGACTTCGGCAATGAAAAGAGTCAAGATTACTTCAGCCACAACACTGTCCGCGGATGCTCCTACTTCTACAGGTAAACCTCACAGCCTCCTCCAGTATCTCAGGGATTTCTCCTAGACAGCAAACTGAGACTCTCCTGTTCTCACATTTCTCCTCAAAAAATCCCCAGTAAGCTGAAATCTCATTCTCAACAATGACTCTGACGATCCACATTTATTTTATAACGCTTTACTCTTACTGTATGTCAACAATTGTGTCATTTATGTATCTTTATATTACCGCTAGGGAATTTTAAGAGAGCCATCTTAAATTTTAAGTGTTCTGCGATATGAATGAGCAACGACTGAGCAAACCGATGTTCCTCAGGGACTGTTTGAACATTGAAATAAATGTGCAGATGAAAGTCCAGCGCCTGAAGTGCTGCACGAGTTTAATTGGAATTGTAAAGCAGTCCAAACAGTGACCAGCCTCAGCACAACACAGAATCCCCACAATCCCACGGGAATCTGCGCTCTGCCGTTACCATGACAACTGGCTACTACTGCCAGATCTGCTGAGATATGAAGATACAGCGATATAGTGAGAACCTGAGAGAAAGACAGAAATGATGGAGCAGAAAAGGAAGAGAAGATAGAAAAGAGGGCCAAGCGATTAATCGAAATGAAACTGAAATCGTGATATGGCTTAGTGCGATTAGCAAATCACGAAGGCTCCTATTTAATTAAATAAACAGTGAAGCATTTTGTAATGAGAAGCATTTTTAAACCTGTAGCCAACAAAGGAGAAGCAGTTTTCCACCAAATGAATGCACGATGGCTTAACATTTGAAAATAGACATTTAGACATAAATATTAGTATATTATATAATATTCTGTACATATGTATATAATATTATTACATATGAAATTATAATTTTTCTGTTATACTGTAAAATAAATAGTAATAATGTAGAATGTATGCATTTCTTATTTTGTTTATTTTTATTTAATAATAATAATAATAATAACAAAATAAGAAATGCATTACTATTATAATATTTTAATATAAAATAGTTTATAATATATAATAACAATTATAATAAGAATATTAATAATTATTATTATTTTAAAGTCATTGATATACATTTTTTGGGGAAATTACAAGGAATCACAGCAAACCTCCAGCAAGCAATCAAATAAAAAAATAAATAAAAAATAGATAGCATTTTTACTTTTTTTTTAATTACTTTTAGATTCAGGCTTACTGCAAATATATAGAGAAAGAGAAGGGAGACCACAGCTAACATTGTGCAGAATGTGAATGAGAGCCTTGGGTGTGAACGTTATTACCCACAATCCTCACTGTTTTTGCTTCTTATGAAACCTTCTGAAATCAATGAACCAGTGGATTATCGGTGTGTCTTTTTGCGCTTTAGGTCTGTTACTTTCAATATACCAGTATAAAAAGGAAAATAATAGACTTCTTCACCATGCAATCATACACCACCGAGTCTGAGTGCTCATCTCTTTACTAGTATTACATTTAGACCCTTCAGATATTTTGAGCAGAAAATGATGGTGATTTTTCACTGTAAGCTGCACATTTTCATCACTGCTACCCCCTGGTGGCTGATAGCAGCAAGACAATAATAAACACGCTAGCAACGGGTAAAGTCCACTATCATAAATATCAGAAGGCTGTGTAATCAAATAAAACCTAATGAACTGGCAATGAGGTTTCAACAGATATGCTAGATCTAAATCACAAGTGCTAACTGGACTATTAGCAATGACACACTAACATCCTGTTGGAAGAAGCAGTCTATGTTGGTTTGCTGGGCTTAGCTGGTTTTAGATGGTCTCTCAGCCTGGCCAAGTAGTTATTTAGTCAAATGAGTTGTGTTATCAGTGAAGGACTGTAAATAGTCTTTATCAAGCCTCATTAATGTTGGTTTTATCTTTTTTTTTTTTTTTACAGCTATCCTGCAGTGTGTGAGTTTTTACAGACCAACAACTTACTGTCTGTCATCAGGGCACATGAGGCACAGGATGCAGGGTGAGAAACCAAACCAACATCACCTCTGACCTCTTGTCTCTTTCTATATGCCTGTTTTCTTCACCTTCCTCACCTCCTACAGATATGCCTGATGAAACACCCACACAAAAGCAGTATGTGTATATTGACAGGCTGGGGGTGTTTGTGTTGATGGACGATCAAATACAGCAGACAGACAGATGCATAGAGCCATTGATTCTCCATAATCCACATACATTACAGTACAGTAGTGTTTATTGATCTGAAATGCCACCAGTGCACAAACATTCACCTTTTCACCTCAGCCCAGACCCACTTATCAGTCAGTGTAGCTTTAAATGTGCAAAGATACTCAACAATAGTGAACTATACCCTACAGCTAAACAACAGTTAGTAATGCATCTATAATATTCAGTACACAGGGATTAAAGTTCTCCATTGCTACGACGGATTTCTGTTAATTGCAGCGAGTCTACGAAGGATTTCCGTCAATTGGAAAAAATGAGGGGAAAAGAAACATGTAGCGCATTGTTGTTATTCTGCCGGCACACCAGAAATCCTCCCCACCACGGCTGCAGCTTCTCAGTGACAACATAGTAATACGGCTTGCATCATTCACAGTCGGGTTATTAGCAGAGAACACCGAGCAGAACTTGACTTTCGCCATGTGATTGGGGCTGTTAATAACAATTCTACTCATTCCCGCAGGTTCCGTGTTTATAACGGGATGGTAGATGACGAAATGTATCATTTGCACGTGCTTTTGAGTCTTGAGAACTCACTCGCGCGCTTTCATTTTCTGTGTGCCCACAGATCACGATAAGGAGAGTGACAGCTTTTAATAGTTATTAAGAGAGTTTGCAAATCTGATATTGATTTAATACAACAGTTCAATAAACAACTACTGCCTGATTTTGCTCTATGTCTTCAATGATATAAATATAGTAACAGCTCAGCCGCTTCGCATCTCTAAAAGCAAACAAAGCAGAATTTCATTCATTCAGTGAAAGTGCATTTTTGAATGAATCTAGTGAGTCAGTGATTCATGTTTACCTATTCACAAAGACACCCTGCGTCTCAATGTTCTTACTATCCATCCTAAATAGTAGGTGAGATTAGAATAAGTGTGTCCCAAAGCATATGTTGAAAAGAGTATGCCAAAAGTCCCCGGATGATCAACTATTTCACGTCGATTTTTGAAGTGTGGATCCATGCACACTCTAATGGCTAAAATTGCTCACAATCCATTGTGCTTTGGCGAAGGATTCGGTCCAGAGCTACAAACACGAATAAAATGCATTAGAAAAACTACAAACATGGCGGATGCAACCGATCGATGGTTAGGTAGAGAGGTTTACAAAAAGGGGTTTGAGTTACTAATAATCAACATTTAACCTGGTAAAAAATATTTATTTATTGTTATCTGTTTTATATTTCATCTGCAACATTATTGTGAACTTTTATAAAAATCCATTTGGTCGTTAACTTTTAAATGCATCATCATGCAGAAAATGAGCAGAGTGTAACAGGTGCGACAGAGCGGTCCTTTAAAGACGCAATTGTGTGACGTGATAGTATGTCCCAAAGCTTGCCTACTCTTCTACTACACAGTCAAAAGTGTGTACTTTTTCTTCACCAAAAGAGTACATACTTTAAGAGTGTAGTATAAGTAGGCACATTGAGACGCAGGGACAGTCACTTGCTTCATTCCTGAATGAATCAGCCATTCGAACGAATCAATTGAATGAATGATTCAGTGATAAAATCAGTGACTTGCCAACACCTGCTGGCGGATTTAGTTTCATTTTTATCTTATAATTTCAGTTATTTAAATCCTTTAATATTTCTGTATTAAAAATTTAATATTTAAAACATTAATCTCCACATGAATGTATGAATTTAATTACACTCATTCCACCTCTGAGCCTCATTAAACGTCTCAAAATGTACATACAAGCCACTTTTCTGTTCTTCTGTGCCACCTCTGTAGTACAAATTAATTTTTTTATTAATACTAATTTCATATGATTGGTAACTTATTTGTCTTATTCTACTTCTTATTATATTGTTTTGAAAATCTTATAAACATACATTTTTGAATGCCATTACAAAGGTAAAAAGAAAATACCCCTGAAAGTCACTTTAAGGAGTCAAACGTCACCTCGTATTAGGAAGGATAATTTTTGATCATAATTTTTGATTATTAAGAAGATGCTCCTAAATTTTTTTAATTAGTAGGACAAGTGCTCCTAAAAAGAAAAGTAAGCATAGAATCATGTGTATTAGATCCGTGCATGAGGTCTTAAAGAGACAGCAGCCTAAATAAACCTGCTGCTGTCTTTCATTATACAGTGAAGACTACCCAGTGTTATTTTACAGTGGAATAGATTATAGTTAGACCTGACTGAAAAAATTAAAGTACTGTTAATTTAGTTTGTATCTTTTTATTGTTTTTGTTTTTGATATTGATTGTCATTCATTTATTTGTTCTTATTTTCTTATTTACTATTTACTTGTCTTTTTTAGTTCAAATACATTTAATTCTAAGTGCACGTGATTCTTGGCTGGGGAGGGGAGGGCGCGTGGTCCATGGGAAATAGTCCTGCCACCACAGCTGGAAAAAAAAATCATAGAAAACTGCATACGTTTAATAAAATTAGAAAAATGCCATTACAAAAATAAAAAGAAAATGCCCCTGTAAATCACTTTGAGTCAAATGTCACCTCATATTAGGAAGGCTGATCCAGGTTTGATCAGAATTTTTTGTTTTTGATCAGAAGGTGCTTCTAAATTTTTTAAATTAGGAGGACAAGCACTTTTAATTACAAGAAGAAAACACTGCTGTTAAACTGGGTGTGTGACAGGTATGGCTGAGGAAAAAATTTCAGAAAAGATTTGTTTTTCTTTAACCCCTGAGTACAACATAAGACGACAACAGACAGCATGTTAGATGAGTACATTCATTTTACACAGACTAATAATATTAATGTTCTTTAAACATATTTAAAGCATTTTATGTTCATAATTTTGTTGTATTGCACACCTTTGCACATTAAAGGCCAAGTTCTTTAAAATAAACAGTGAATAAAGGCTTCCGAACAATCATTTATTTTGATCTGAGACTATACTTTGAGAAACTAAACTTTTTGGTGGTTTTAAATGGGGTCCACCAAAAAAAAAGTACTTAATGTTTAGCAAAATCTGAGGACGAAGATTATTTTTTCCTCACTTATTTCCTATTGTGATTCTGATTGCCATACTGTATTTATCATCTTCTCTTCTTTGTTTTCTTGCTCTCTCAGTTACCGTATGTACAGGAAGAGCCAGACTACAGGTTTCCCTTCTCTCATCACCATCTTCTCTGCTCCAAACTACCTGGACGTTTACAACAACAAAGGTCTGAATTCAGGGGGCTGTTTCATAAATGATGCTAAGAAAAGCGGGAATTAAAGTCCAAAACCTGACTTGAAATAACCTAAGAAATCAATCAGGACTAAAGCAGTTTCATAAACGACAGTTAAAGTTCACATAATCTCACTAATTCGAGTCAAGATCATTTATTCTTAAGCAGCCCTTAAAGGGAAATTCCACCCCAAAATTAATCACTTACCCCCATGTCGTTCCAAACTCGTAAAAGCTTCGTTCGTCTTTGGAACACAATTTAAGATATTTTGGATGAAAACCGGGAGGCTTGTGACTGTCCAATAGACTGCCAAGTAAAATACAATGTCAAGGTCCAAAAAAAGGTATGAAAGACATCATCAGAATAGTCCATCTGCCATCAGTGATTCAACCGTAACATTATGAATTGGCGAGAATACTTTTTGTACGTGAAGAAAACAAAAATAACAACCTCACTCAACAACCATACCTCCATTTTGGAGAATATGAGCTGGACGCAGGCAGTGTACGCTCTTTTGTCAGCCGCGACACAAGGATATGGTTTGTCAACACAAGGGATTGTTTTCTTTGATTTAACTATTTGAAAAACAATCTCTTGTAACAGAAGAGTGTAAGCTGCCTGCGTTTCAGATTCTCCGTGTACGCTGATTTTTTGTTGAATAACTGAAAACACCATGTACTACATCTGACACACATAAACAAATTAAATTCAAAACATATTAAATAATTACTACAATTAAATCTCATAATTAAATTAAATTTCAACTCATAAAATAATAACAAACAGTATATTTATAAATATAATATTTTTAATTAAATTTAAAAAGGAAATTAATAAAAAAATAAAAATTTTATAAATGTAATATTTTTAATTAAATTTAAAAAGGAAATTAATAAAATAATATAAATAATTAGGAATTAGAGAGAGAGAGAGAGAGAGAGAGAATATAAAAAAATACATAATACAATTTATATAATATATAATTATTAATTACAATCATTATTATTTACACACATGATAGATAGATAGATAGATAGATAGATAGATAGATAGAAGGATTATAGACAGATAGATAGATAGATAGATAGATAGATAGATAGATAGATAGATAGATAGATAGATAGATAGATAATTCATATACAGAATATCAACTTCCTGATTGCCCTGAAAAGGCTTAATTTTCTATGTGCAAAATATTTTTTCCTATCTTTGTCTGAAATATGAAATGTAACCCAGGCATGTTGTTGATAGGTTTTCATATATCTCTCCTACACAAACCTGTTTTTTAAGATTTATAAACACTCAAGTACGTCAGAGGCCATTGTATGTAATGCAAGGTTGCAAGGCTTTGGGTTTTTGTTGTATGTCAGTCATGTACAAAAAAAAAAAAAAGAAGTAAGTGATAGATGTTCATTAGAGAAGCAGAGATACTTATGTAAATATGTTTGTTTTGTGTAAATATAACTGCCTTAATGCCTGTCTGCAGCGGCCGTGCTTAAATACGAGAACAACGTAATGAACATACGACAGTTCAACTGCTCGCCACATCCGTACTGGCTGCCCAACTTCATGGACGTCTTCACCTGGTCTCTTCCATTCGTTGGAGAGAAAGGTGGGAAATTATAGGAAACATGTTCTTGAACAGTATTGCTTAACAGCTTGAGACATTTTCATTTTGCCTGGGGACAGCCAGGCTTTGTGACTGCACAAATTCCTTACGATTTCTTAATTCTGGGTGTGTGTGAGGAAAGTGGATGCACTCTTCTGCTGACTTGTTGAAACAAAGCAGATGGAATAGCTCCATCTATTCTGTCCCAACAAGTCAAACTAGAACGAAGCAAATGAGCCATCCAAAAATATTTCACTTGATAAAGATGGAGATTAAAGGATCAAGTCTATCCAGGATATCAATATTACCCTAGCATTTCTTGTTATGTTGTTATGAATGTATTTGTTCAAAATTGTCATAGTTTATGCAAAAATGTCAAAAGATCTTGCCTTTTTTTTTTTTACCTTTGACTCCTCTACAGTGACAGAAATGTTGGTGAATGTTCTCAGTATCTGCTCTGATGATGAGCTTATGAACGATGGAGATGAGATCTTTGATGGTGAGGACTGCACATTACTCATAAGTTTTTCTTCTAATGTTTTCTAAAATGCACATGACTAGATCATTTAAATTATTACACCTATAGTTTTTAAAGTCAAATACAACAAAATGACAACTAAAATAAACATTTTGCTTAATTGTTGGCATTCTCTAACAACTTAAATTGTTTAGCAACTGAACAATGAACATTGATGTACTGTAGCTTCAAAAATAAGATTTAGACATCCCAGATTCATAGAGAAACATTGCTTCATTTTAAAATCTTGATATTCAGAATATACAGCTTTAGTATGTTTTTTATGAAATCTAAGTTTGTTTCCTGGTACCTCTTAGCCAATGCTGCAGCCGCCCGTAAAGAGGTCATCAGAAACAAGATCCGTGCCATCGGCAAAATGGCCAAAATGTTCTCAGTCCTGCGGTGAGTCTGGAAAGGGTTGGGACACACATGTTTGTGATTTTGGTGTGTAGGACATAATATATATATATGTTTGTGTTCGTGCAGTGTGAGACAGTATTGTCATTGCTACCATTAAAATCATTTTCATTAATTGAAATAAGCTAGAAAACATTTTAAATGAAAAACTTGAATTTAATCTCAAATGAAGATTAGAAATGTTGCCTTGGCTACTAACTGAAATATGCTATATGGACAAAATTATTGGGACATTCTCTTTTTATTAACAGGTTTGACTACTTTTTAAATCATGGCTTAAGGCCACTTTTAAACTTGGTTACCACTGATTTTAAATCACATGTGTAATGCAGTGCCAAAGGTGACCAATCACAAACTAAACAATCCTTACATCATTAAATATTCATGTGTTGTATTATTGTAGAATGTTTTAGAAGACACCTTTCCACAAATGGACAAGCAGTTGCATGCTGAGCTTGTCCAATTAATGTCATTAACCTCTTAATTATGCACATAATAGCATTAAATAATAATAATAATAAAATGTATGGGTTAACAGTCAATTAGTATTATTTATATAATATTACAGTGTTTATTAATATTTTGAATTATTTTTACATTTTCAGTGTTCATTTTAAATCTTCTTTTTTTTTCATTTTCTTTCATTTATTTTCATTTCAGTTTTAGTTTTTGTAGTTTTAGTACTTATTTCATGTCAGTTCCGGTTCATTTTCAGGTTTTTTTTTCTGATATGGATATTTTTTTAATTTCAGCTTTATTTCAAAAAGTTTTAGTTTGTGTGGCGTATATGAGTGTTTAATCTCAGTGTGTGGTTGTGTTTCGGCAGAGAGGAGAGTGAGAATGTGTTAACCCTGAAAGGTCTGACCCCCACCGGCATGCTGCCGAGCGGCGTACTGTCTGGAGGAAAACAGACCTTGCAGAGCGGTGAGTTACAAAAGCAAACATCGCTCTTTCTCTCTCTCCCATCACAGCCTCTTTTCTCTTTCAAGGTCACTAAGACAATGACTTACAAACTCATGGACATGTTTGCTAACCCCTCTCTTTTAGTCAAACACTTTCGTTCATTCTCTTCGCTAATTAAACCATCAGAAATGTGCACACACATACAGGGACACTAACCGGCTAACGCTAACTGCTAACTGTCCGCGGCAGCTACTTGGCAGCTAATGCTGGGGGACTGTGCTGCATGCATGACTGTCACAATAAACTCCCCCATCCATCCTCCCTCTCTCCCTCTCTCCTTCTCTCCGTCTGTCTTTCTGTGCCTCCTCAGCTACCATCGAGGCCATTGAAGCCGTGGAGACGGTTGAGGATGGAGAAGGTAAACTGGCCGGCCTCTATCTCTCTGTGCTGCTCAGAGGTTTCATAGCGACCGCTGTAACACGCTAGCTAGCTAGACAGCGAGCCTAGCTAACTGAGTGTGTGGGGTGCTATGACTGGTCAGGGATTGTTTATTTCTCACAGACACACACACACACACACACACACATTTATTTAGATGTCTAAATGGGAACATACACTATTTAAAAGTTTGGGGTCAGTAAAATTTTTTTTAACGAAATGAATACATTTGTTCAGCAAGGATACATTAAACTGATCAAAAATGACAATAAAAACATTTATAATGTTACAGAAGATTTCTATTTCAAATAAATACTGTTAGTTTGAACTTTAAATTCATCAGAGAATCCTGAAAAATAAATATATCATGGTTTCCACGAAAATATAATGCTGCACAACTGTTTTCAATATTGATAATAATCAGAAATGTTTTTTGAGCATTAGATCAGCATATTAGAATGATTTCTGAAGGATCATGTGACACTGAAGACTGGAGTAATGATGCTGAAAATTCAGCTTTTCATCACAGGAATAAATTATATTTTAAAACTAATTCAGATAGAAAACACTTATTTTAAATTGTAATAATATTTCACAATTTGACTGTTTTTACTGTATTTTTAACCAAATAAATGTAACCTTGGGGAGCATAAGAGACTTGTATGGGTTTTTTTTTTAAGCTACATTAATGTTAATTATAAAGACTACAGACTAGAAATGAAAATGTTAATTTCTAGATTAAAAAAAAATTGCTTTATTTAATGATCCTATTTTATTTATTTTTACCGTTGAGGGCATTCCTAATGGAGGTTTTGTTAATATCTTAGAACTGTTTTCAGGCACGATTAGTTTTCTCTGAGGTAAGTTTGTTTCACAGACTTGCTTTTCCTCCATTTTACTCCAGTCTAGTTTTTCTAACACAATCTCTGTTAAAAGTCATGGCTAAATTGCCTACCATTTTTCAACTAATAAGTCCATATGTAGCACAAGGTTTGATTATCATTGTAATAAATTCCTTCCCATAATAATATACTTAATGTCATAATCATATCCCCTCTAAAAGAAACCATTTAAACCAGCCTAAACAGTTTTTCACGTCTCCCATGCCGGCCAAGCTGATCTGTTTTGCTAGTTTTAGAGGGGTCTAGGACACTTGAGAGGCTGGGAGAACAACTAGACCTGCATAAACCAGCCAAAACCAGCACAATTTAAGCTGTTTTTCAGCATGGATATAATTCTTATACATTGTAATGACATCCAGCCAACAGACAATCTTATTTCAGTAATAACTAGATCCCATTCCTGTTTAAATCAGTATAATAAAATATGTCCTTTGTTGATAATTGTAACTCAGAGGTTGTTTAAAAAGCTAGTCTGAATAGTGTTTTCTAGAAATACACTGAGACATACATAGACATGTACACACACATAACCACACAGACACCTGTGTCTTTCTGCTTATGCAAATGCTGGACTCTGCTCTGCTGTTCTCCACCCTTTTTACCAACGGCACACATTCTTATGTACCTAATAAGTAAGGTTACAGAATGACTCAGCAGATGGCAAGAATCTGGGCCATGGGCAGGTGAGGGCACGCACCCCTGCCTCTCACTAATGTCCCAGCATTCTAACAGCAAACGCTGATCATCCCAGCACCGCTCCTCGTGCACTCACTCTGGGTTTGGTCTATCATGACCATGTGATCTGCAGGGATCATGTGACCTCTCTATGATAGGGTTTGTTTTTTAGACTCGTTCTAAATGGTCTTTGCTTAAATCTGGTAAACAGTGACTTAAAGGTCAATGAGGGTTCTGGATATTAAATGCCATTTAAAATCTCCATATAGCAAAATTGGCTTTAAATCAATAACATATTAGCCTTGTGAGACTGATCTAAAGCTCCAAGGTTGTGAAACAATGAAACACACTTCTGTAGAAGTGACTCTTACTTGAAACCAAAACATGTTTCACATCTGAAATCCCTTCATTATGTTGCATTCATGACGCCAATATAATACAAAACAAGTTGAATGAATTTCTGTGTAGAGCTTTCATTTAAAAAAAAATCATGAAATGAGAACAGTTATTTAAGAATTGTTTTAGGAACAGTTTGCACAGAACCTTTCATAAGGCTCAGTAATAATTAAAATTGAAAAGATCAAAGTAAAATAAATATATACAAAATGTTTTGTTCTTCAGAAATACTTGGAATATATATATATATATATATATATATATATATATATATATATATATATATATATATATATAGTGGAAGATGTTAAGTAAACAGCAGTTACTTTAATATTAATTTAATTCTATTATAGCATTTATTAATATTCTAAATAATCTTTTTTATATTTTTACTTTTCATTTTAGTTTTTGGTCATTTGGTTATGTGCTTTTATCATTTCTATAAAGTTTTTTTTTTTTTTTTTTTTAGAGTTTTAGTAACTTTAGTACTTCAAATTCAACTTATTTCAGTTAGTTCCCTAGGCAAAATTTCTTATTTTTATGTGTTTTAATGTTTAATGTTTTCTAATTTATTTCAGCTTTATTTGAATGAATAAAAAATGATTTTTATAATTAGTAGCGTTTCTAGTAAATAACACTGGTGCACTGTCTGTTTTTATATAATAGTCAAATAGTTATTAATGTTTTAGCATCATTATTCATATCAGAGTGAGTTGGTTAAATTCAAGGTTTATAGCTACTTATCAAAGAATACCTATGGAGAAAATCAGTGGCAAAAATACTTTCAAAACTCTCTTCTCAGCACACAGGGTGAGACTGGAACAGCTTCAATGTATTTGAAAGCCAAAAACAACTCTGTCGTCTGAGAGCAAACCCAAGAGAGAGTCTCACATCATCTCTGACTGTGATATAAGGCACTATGTTTCCATCAGAATAGATCAAAGTACATAAAAAATTGACATTACAAAAAACTATTTTGATGCTGGTGAAATGGGTTTGTTTTCTAATGGAAACATTGACTGTGCTATTGGTGCTTGTGAGGTTTTTCAGTTAAAGTGGGAGTGAAAGTGATAAGATGTAACGTCCATTATCATTGCCAACAGCTGTTCCCTTGTACATCACACACAGTGTTGGGGAGTAACTAGTAAGTTAGTTTTTGATTGATTGTTCTGAATTATGAGACACCAGTGTTTCAGGAGTTAAGGACACAGAATAGGACAAATGCTTATTTGATAGCCATTTTATTTCCTATTTGGCTTTATCTATATACTTTATTTTTTCAAAATTAACTTTTTTCCAAGGCATTGTTACATGCCAGTGTTTCCTGTCATTGCTATGCAATGATTTAATTTCAAAAACAGTATCATAACTATTAAACTATTTCTTTTCATTATTTTCCATCTTTTTTAACCTCAGAACGATCTCAAAGTAAAAATAAGTGCTGAAGTCTGATTTTGTGGTGGTTGTGCTTTAAAATTAAATTATTATAATCTTAATCTAAGTGATGAGGGATTTTGAAAGTAATCAGTGTTGAGTTCTACTGTAAGGTTAACCTGCCTGGTTTAAATGTCTGAAAATGATTTTAAAATGTAGAAATTTAGAAAAGCAATCAAATGTAATCACCTACATTACTCTTCATAAAGTAATTGAAATAGTTTTAGAACTATTACCTATTAACCTATTACATTTCCAAAATTACCTTCCCAACACTGACCATATATTGTGTATGTGACTGGTTGTGAAATATGTGCAGTTGTGAATTTGTGCTTATAATGTGACTATTACATAGCAGAGTGAAACTGTCGAGTGTTTGAAGAAATATCTGTGTATGAGTGAAATTTTAAATCATACCAGATCACATTTCACTCCAATAATCAAAAGATAAAAAAAATTTTGCATAAAGAAAATATTCATGTGTATGTAAAATATTAAAGAAATTAATATTTTTGCAGTATTATTCATATTATTTATATTGCAATATAATGCCCCTGAAATATTAATTACTATAATTTGTCCAATATTGTAAAATAGTGAATTTTATTATTTAGAAAATTCAAAAAAATAAATTAAAATGTTGTACAACAAATACCAACATGGTAAAAAATTATTAATATTATTATTATTATTATTATTATTATTATTTTTACATTACATTTTGAGAGGAAAATGTAAAAGTATATTTTTATTTATACATAAATACATGCATTTATTTATTTTAAATAAATAGTATATTTTAAAATATTGCAGGCTATATATTGTATTTTTTTTTTACTTTTTTCACATTACAGTAAAAATATTTTGAGGGGGGGGGTTCACAAACAAAATGCAAAATATGATTTTGAAGTGAAATATGACCCAGATATGTGTATGTGTGTATCTATGGATATAGATATACCATCATGTCAAGAGAACACTCGGTGGCTGTATCCAATTTGTTGAATAATCCACTCATCTGTCTAACAGTATGTGATCATTTGTGGTATGTCTGCTTGTCTGGTTTAGATTTTGCCCATGCGCAATTGGTGACTGCTCTTCTTTTCTCTCTCTTTTTCTCTCGTAGCCATCCGTGGCTTTTCTCCACAGCACAAGATCACCAGTTTCGAGGAAGCGAAGGGTCTGGACCGCATAAACGAGCGCATGCCGCCTCGCCGAGACGTGGTCAACAGCGTGGGGAAGTCGATGGGCAAGATGAACATGGCCGAATCCAACGGCACGGATGACAACAGCAATATCCAGTGATTCATCTCCTCCTCCTCCTCCTCCTCCTCCCGTCCCTCGCTCGCCCCTGCTCCTCCTCCCATAATGCAATTCTCCCCTCCCCTCATTTTCACTGCTACTGTCTATGTAGCAGATGGATTATGTGATATATTTAGACAGAACTCCTGGCTTGACGTTCAGCGGCCTCAACGACAAACACGAGACGGGCCGCGCGAAGATGATCAAGCGTGAGATTTGCATGATGGGATATGTAGTTTTATGGATATGGGGCTATGTAATGGAAATACGAACACGGAGTGCATTTCCTGTTCCTTTGTCTGAAGAGATGTTTATTTATGCGTGTTTGCACTTTGTGTGCGTGTCTGTGTGCGTGCGTGGGCGACATGAGATAATTACTATACGAAGATGATGATGATGATGATGATAAGTAGGTTTTCACAAACGCTTACTTTTTTTTCTTGGCCTGCTGTGAAACATAAAACACAATGCCGACGCACTATTTATTCGGAAGCGTCGGAGCGCACGTTTGCGTTCGTACGCGTGCGAGAAGCTTGTAACCGTTTACTTTCACACTTCTCTTGCAGTTCTATATTTTGCTACTAGTAATCACTATATCTATGGAATAACTAATATTACACAGAATAACTTCACACAGGTTATCACGATTAATCCGCAAATAATAGAGAGGTTTGGAGTCGCCGCAACGCCCCTCATGCTGTGTGCTTGCTGTGTTGAGTAAATCAGCCATTGTCACATCGTGCTGCGGTTGCTATGGCAGTCTGACACTTTCCCGCCTCCTCTGGTGCTCCGGAGCTGTGCGGGGGGAAGCGTTCAGTCAGCTGCGTGTGTGTGAGTGTGTGTGAATGCGAGAAACGGGGGTGATTTGAGCTGAGGGATTGCGTCTGGCTGTTATGAGTGGTTTCAAACAGGTCCTTGTCTTGTGTTGGCGCACTAGACAGAACGGATTTCCAGCCACGCATAATTCATGGGAGTTTATTTTGTATATAAATGCCGTATATTTTTAAGGACTGTTTTGTTATCGCTTATTTTCATGTTATTTTCTTTTGTATTCAAGCTATTTATTTATTTATTGTTTGTTGGGTTCGTTTTTGTTTGTTTACATTGCTGTACAGTCAATTAAGCTCAGATGAGGTGTTAAACCTTTTGCGTTTCTTTATCGATGTACAGAAGTTATCCAGTAGTGTGAAGGAACATATAATTCTGTGAAAAGACATCCGGGCTGCCAAAGCATGACTGCATGGTTATTTCAAATGTAAATCGAATATGGACACACCTTAACGTGTCTCACATTTTTAAGGAGAAGTATATTCTGATCATTGTTCTAAACAATATTCTGGTTACTTATGATTATTATTAAGAGTTCTGCTGGTTTATTCCACTTTGCCTCATCCTTGTTTTGGTCGCTCATTGTGCTTTACTTTATGAATAATGAAAACGTTCATGAGTTATTTGTGATTCTATATCTTGTATTTTTCTCTGGAGCTTCATTCTGAGCATCATGATTTCCTGACCTACAGTACGGACAGTGTGAGCATGCCCTATGGGACAAATCTCTTTTTTACTCTTGAATAAAATATGCATGAACCTTTTTTGATTTTTCTGATTTATTCAACTCGCATTGCCAGCGTGTCTCACAAAGAGTAAACTATAAATCAGCATGGACATCAGCATCTCCATAAAACAAAAAATGTTCAACATATGCCGCATTAGTGCGTGAAAATCATGAAGATATGACCAGGTCACATTGCATAAATCACATAAGCTTGCAAAAGCCTGTACGATTTCTTTTTAAAAGATTATGTTTAAAAGATTTTTATGTTCACCCAGGCTGCATTTTTGTTCAAACATACAGTCAAAAACAGTAATACTGTGAAATATTACCATTTAAAATATAATTTAAAATGTAATTTATTCCTGTGATGCAAAGCTGAATTTTCAGCATCATTACTTCAGTCTTCAGCGTCACATTGATCTGGACATGTTCTTGACAGGTTTCATATGATTCACCCTCAGTAAACAGTACATGAATAGACATCACAGTGTCTCTATTGTTACGTTTTATTAATAGTTAAATTACTTTGATAAGAATGTCTAATCAAAATTATGTCATTAATGACTCACCCTCATGTCGTTCCAAAGGATATTGTAATCACAAATTATGCTCTTGGGCTAATATTCATAGACTCACTAAATACCTCATGTCGTTCCAGACTCTTGTGAACCCGTAATTTAGAACTCCGTCATGCTTCGGGTTAGTTGGGTCACACAGAAAATTATGTAAGACTCATCATGTTTCCAAACCCGATTTCATCTTCGGAGTATTTTAGATTTAGTCCGAGAGCTTTCTGTCCCTCCATTGAGAATGTATGTACGGTATACTGTCCACGTCCAGAAAGGTAATAAAAACATCTTCAAAGTAGTCCATGTGACATCAGAGGGTCCGTTAGAATTTTTTGAAGCATCGAAAATACATTTTGGTCCAAAAATATCAAAACTAGGACTTTATTCAGCATTGACTTCTCTCCCGGGTCTGTTAGGAGCGCGTTCACAACACTGCAGTGTAGTGATATCCGGTTCTCCAACGAATCACTCGATGTAACCGGATCTTCTTGAACCAGTTCACCAAATCGAACCGAATCGTTTGAAACGGTTCGCGTCAACAATAAGCATTAATCCACAAATGACTTAAGCTGTTAACTTTTTTAACATGGCTGACACTCCCTCTGAGTTCAAAATAAAACCAATATCCCGGAGTAATTCATTTACTCAAACAGTACACTGACTGAACTGACTGAGAGAGAACTGAAGATGAACGAGCCGAGCCAGATAACGAACGAAACATTGACTCGTTCTCGAGTCACGAACCGGTTGCATCGGTTTTTCGGATCACCGGTAGTGATGGGAAAGTTCTGTTCTTTTCAGCGAACCGGTTCTTTCGGACAGTTTTGATTCAATAAACCGGTTGCCGAAAACGGTTTCACCAGTTCTTTTGCGCTCGACGTAATGACTTCATTGGCGAATGGCGATGATTGCCCTTGATTCAAGCCTTCGGTTTACCCGCGCTCATAACATTAGCACAGAATCAGTTCAGAATCAATCACCACAAAAGAACCAGTTCGGTTCAGACGCGCTGTGTGTCAGTCTGAATCACGCATGCGCAGTATCATCAGCTCCTCGGGTTCTCGCACCGGACGCGTCCGACAGAAAACGGTTCTTGACTCGAGAACGAGTCAAGTGTTTCGTTCGTTATCTGGCTCGGCTCGGTGTTCATCTTCACTTCTCTCTTCACAGCAGTTCAGTCAGTGTACTGTTTGAGTAAATGAATTACTCCGGGATATTGGTTTATTTGAACTCAGAGGGAGTGTCAGCCATGTTAAAAAAGTTAACAGCTTAAGTCATTTGTGGATTAATGCTTATTGTAGACGCGAACCGTTTCAAACGATTCAGTTCGATTTGGTGAACTGGTTCAAGAAGATCCGGTTACATCGAGTGATTCGTTCGCGAACCGGATATCACTAAACTGCAGTGTTGTGTGAAACGCGCTCCTAACAGACCCGGGGAGAGAAGTCAATGCTGAATAAAGTCGTAGTTTTTGATATTTTTTGGACCAAAATGTATTTTTCGATGCTTCAAAAAATTCTAACGGACCCTCTGATGTCACATGGACCTACTTTGATGATGTTTTTATTACCTTTCTGGACGTGGACAGTATACCGTACATACACTTCTCAATGGAGGGACAGAAAGCTCTCGGACTAAATCTAAAATATCTTAAACTGTGTTCCGAAGATGAACGGAGGTCTCACGGGTTTGGAACGACATGAGGGTGATTCATTAATGACATAATTTTCATTTTTGGGTGAACTATCCCTTTAAACACAAACAAATGGTCATTAATACAAATAAATAGAACAAAGAAAATGTAATGCAACTAAAAGTCAATGTGACTATTTTACATGTATACTTGCAATTGTATTTAAAATATAAGAGCCTTAAAATATAACTAAATTTTTTTAAATATATTAAAATATAACAACCTACACCTGCCACACTCAAAAAAGACCATAAAATAGACATGAATGTAAAGGTGGCATACATAAATGAAAAACAAAAGAACAAACCACAACCACACAATCAATACATTCACTCAAAAACCATCAATAATCAACAAACTCGAACAAATCAGTTGAGTGAATAAATGATTCATTGACTCATTCAACAGCAGGGTCTGCATCCGAAAAACAATTCATTTTGCAAATCATTTTTTAGGGCAGATTTTTTTATGTTTAACCCTTTCGCACATGAGTTTAAAATATTCTAGCTAAGCCCCTAGCGTGAGTTTTTTTGGGCAACTGTTATTTTAGAATGTATGTAATGTAACTGTTGTTTTAAAAGTTTGAGAAGCACTGCATTAAGCCCTAAAACCTTTGCAGGTTTGAGTCCCAGATTTTCAATGTGGTCTTCTCTTACACTTATGGAACCCACTGTACTTTCCTATCCACATGTAAAAATAGACTCTAAATATGTTAACTATTTTATACTGTTTTACAGGCTACTTATTTATTTTTGAAGGCAACATATATTTGTGTATCTTATTATTATTTTTTATAGATTAGCCTACTTGTAGTGTGCATTAAAATGATTTGAAACACAGACCTCCAATCTTGTTTGGACAAGGACTATATTTCATCACTCAAAGTGAAAGTGAATGCCAGCCAAAAAATAAGGTGTGGTGTGAAAGCGAAGACAGAACCAAGTAAATTAAAACAAAGAGCGAGAGAGAAAGAGAGATCAGAAGATTGCACGGAAGAGAGTGGATAAGGTAAGCTTGAATGTGTTATAATTTCTTATAATCAATCTTCTTATAATGTTAAATGTAGAGTAATTGTTTTAAAGGGCAAAATATCAAGCAAATAGAATAGGTGAAGGAAAGCACAAACATAGGGTACTTTTAAACATTTTATCTGATGCACTGAAATACATATGATTTAAGAGTCCAAATATTTTTGTTGACCAATGTATAGGTTACAGTAGGCTACGTTTAAACTTTGCAAATCAGGTTTGTCATATCTGAAATGCAATCAAGCTCCATTAAATTATGTCTGTATATCCTAATGAAGCTTTAGAGACGACAGTGGCATAACAAGGAGTGGCATTCATCATCATAATTTAATGCTTGTAGTTCAGTTTACAGCTGTATATAGTATGCACCATGTTCAAAACAAGAACCAATTCTGACTGGAAAGTAAAAGAAGAATTTCTTTGAAATTTACAAGTATAAAACACAATAAAAATAGATTTAGTTGTAGATGTAGATGGGTGTTTCTTTAACTATGGACAGATTTTTTCATATTAAAGAAATCACAGGGGAATTCTGTTATGAAAACCGTTAACATTTGTTATTTTTAAAAGCATTCTGTAGTGGAAATTTTAGTGATGGAAATTACATTTTTGGAATAAAACGACCAACAGCCAACTGTCTTTCTAAATAATGATAATTTAATAATATGATCATTTCATTTTAGATGTCCTTAATAATAATAATAATAATAACATAAAAAACAATCACATTAAAATCTAAGAAATTACATTCATGAAAAATAAATAAACAATGAGGCAATAACACGGGTTTAAACCTGTTAGTTTTGAAAAAAATCAACCTCTGGGGAATGAAAGTGCAGTATATCAGTGGAGTTAAGGAGTGGGTGATATCTACACTGTGAATGTGATGTGTTCAGATGTCTGGTGTGATGGGAGAGGAAGATCTGGTTCCCAGAGCGCGCAGCAGGCTGCCGGTGGTGTGTTCTGCTGGACTCGGGCTTCTCATGCTGCTGGTTGCTTGGCTGCTGGACCCTGACAGGTTCAGTGAGAGAGCTGGAATGATCGCTTTTTGCATCACAGTTGAAACATTTATTCACAGTATGTGCTTGTTTGCAGAGGAGTGGCTCTTTCATTCAAGGCAAAGGTTAGAAAACAATTTGTATACCATGTATGTCCTTGTATTATGCAATTTAGTTAGAAATATTGTCTTCACTCTTAAAAATAAAGATTCTAAAATGTGTTTTGTCCAGCAATGGCATAGAAGAAACATTTTATTTAAAAAAAAAAAAAAATCTATTCCACTATTTTGTAGAATGGAAAGTTTTCATTGATGTTAAAAGTTTATCATGGAATCATATGCCAAAAAAAAAAGAAAAAAATGTTGCAAGTATTCAAAAATGTATTGTTTCAATATATAATATGCTCTTTTTCTAGGTATCATGGCAGAATAAATGAGATATTTCAGGCTTGCTTTAGAGGGCATGTTGTATTCGGAATGTGTTCAATATTCCTGATGCTAATGCTGGGTGTAGTTTCATTCTCTGGAGAACAGAGGAGCACCATACCCCTCATGTGTGCCGTTTACCTGTTACTCAAAAGCTTGGGGTTTCTGGTAAGATTCATCACATGGCAGGAGAGCAATGTTTACATCAAATGATTACTTGAATAATATTCAGTACATACTTGTTCAACTGGTTCAGTTACATGCTAAAGGAACAGTATGCAGTGTTGCACAGCACTTTATTTACATTTATGCATTTAGCAGACTTATAGTGCATTTAGGCTATACATTAATTTTATTTTGTTTTTACCTAACATGTGTTCCCCTGGGAATTGAACCCACAACCTTTCGCGATGCTAACACAATGCTCTACCACTGAGCCACAGGAACACATTTGTACATTTGCAGTGGTTTTCAAGTGGTCTACACAGTTGAGTCTATAACGATGTTCAAAAATATAAGATCGTCACACTCAAAAAGCACAGTTTGGAAGGTAGAAGATATTCAGTCTTAATTTGAAATGCTACACAAGAAACAAAACACACCCAGTACTCATTAAACAAATGAAGGTCACTGACAGAAAAGTACACTGTTTGCATTATATAATGATCAACTTAAGGTGCTGTATAATTTCAGCTTCACCTTTGCTTTCACAGATACTGGTGAGATTGATCAGGACACCTGATTCTGAGATTTAATACTGATATTAATAGCTCAGAGATGTTCAGAATACCCCTGTGGTTTTCTGATTGCAGTTTCTCTCTTCAGTTCAGGTTTCCAACTTAAACCATCTAAAACCAACTAAAATCTTATTTTATATATTTATAAATTACTGTTAATATTGAATATTACACAGTGTCATCCTTCACAGCAGCTTGGTTCATTACTTGTTCGTACCTTTAAGATTACTGTGGAAGCTTAAATTCCCATTCCATTAAAAAAAGACTAATTAATATATATATATATATATATATATATATATATATATATATATATATATAAAATAATAATATATTTCTGTGTTTTTGCAGGGCCCTGCTCCGGTTGAGATCTCAGAAATCTGTGAAATGAAGAAGATGAATGTGGCACATGGTTTGGCCTGGTCTTTCTATATCGGCTACCTCAAATTTGTCCTTCCAGGTACATTCGTTTGCACTCTACCTGTGAGACGATACTTGTTGAGGCCTCTAAGGGGCAGTAATTACACACGGTTTACTCAAAGGCAGCTAACTAAATAGCTGGATGTATTAATCATGTCCTAGTTGTAACTTCAGAAAATTCTAAATTTAGTGCACAAACTAATTTTATGGTGGTTTTGGTAAATGGTAGTCCCTGATAACTTTATCCTTTCATATGGAAGTGTGCACAATCATCATAATTTCAAAGTCATGTTTCAAATGTGATTAAATGATGACCCTGAGCTGTAAAACCATCTGATCATATGAAAGATTCTCCTTACTTTCTATTTTCACGTTTCTGTTCTTTCACCTGCAGATTTACAGAACAAGGTGAGCCAGTACTCCTCCACCAAAGGGAAACTGAGCTCTCCACGTCTACATATCCTTCTGCCCCTCAACGCCAAGGTTCCAACCAAACCTGAAGAGGAGGACACTAATGTGATCTTCCACGAGAACCTCCCAGAACTGGAGCGGGACACAGCAGGGGTGCGGAAACGTAGCTACAAGAATAGTGTCTACAAGATCACCCAGGACAAAGAGGTGGGTTAAAGCTGATTGCTGATAATTGAAGTTACTGGAAATGATCAAGAACTTTTTCAAAGAAATTATTGCAAAAGATATATTATATACAGAGCATTTAAACTAGCACCAGTGTGTCCTCTGATTGAGAGATATAGTTGTGTTGCCTGTTAATGCGCATGCTTCTAGTCTAAACGTCTCTGGTGTTCAGGAATTCCACACTTTTAAGTAGGCTATGTGGTAAGGTTTTATGGCAGAACTGATGCAGAGGTTTGTGACTACAGAAATATACTTTGACAACCTACCTGAAATACTAGACACAGGGATAGCAGAGTTAGGATAGCAGAGTAGGATGTATAATATGCCAATTGGGATGCAGCAACACAAACCTTTGACTTTCAAAACAGCATCTCCTTGTGGCTAAAAGCTGCAGTGGCACTGAAAATAAATCCAAGGTCATACCTTCTCTTTGTGCTGCTGTAGACTTTTAGCTGTGTTCTGGAATACGCCACACCACTGCTGACGCTGTATCAGATGTCCCATGAGAGCAGTGCAGGGTTTGGAGAAAGAGAACGAAAACAGCAGGTCCTGTTGTTCTACAGAACACTCAGCCAAATTCTGGAAGATTCTCTAGAGTGCCGGAACCATTACCGGCTCATCCTGCTCGACGGTCAGAATTTCATTCAAATTAGAGTTTGAAATAGAATTTAAAATCTTATCTGGATATAATTCTGCAGTTTTCTCCTATAGTTGTTCATCTCTAATACTGGTTTTATACACCTGTTTTTCAGATGAGCACACAGGTGACCCTCATTACCTCTCCAGAGAAATCATCCAGCACCTCAAACAGCAGGACAGAGAGATTCACATGGATCCCATCCAAGAGCAAACGAATGAAATCCACCCTGTTCCAGAAGAGGGTCCGATTAAGTATTTTAATGGTGTGCGTCATGCCACTTATCCAGAAGACCCAATAAGCAATGACCCCACCCTCATGTTTAGCCAACCACAATCCTTAAGATCTGAACCAGTGGAGACCACTGATTATTTTAACCAACCTATTAATGCAAAGAGATGAGACTGAATCATGCAGTGCTCTGCATGAGTTCTTGGTTGCTTGTGTTCAGCCTTAGAATTATTTCATAGGCCTTGATACAATAATAATATTTAAGAATCCATGAAATCAGCTGTTCATTACCACCCTCATTTTCTCTGTGTGTTCCCTCTCTGTCGTGTCTTGCTCTGTAAATATGAACAGTTTTAATGACAATTATCTACCAGGACCCAAATAAAAGCTCATGACACATTCACACTTTCAGTGTTATTTTAGAATCATGATTTTTTTATTATTTTATTATTTCAGTATATTTACTTTATTATTTGAATATCATTGGTATTTTATTATTTATTTTTTATATACTATAGTTTTTGGTAATATTGTGAATTTTCAGTTTCATTTTATTTAAAGTTAAGGTTTTATTAATTTTGTTGTGTGTTTTGGTCATTTTTATTTTGCTTTTTTAAATGTCTATATAGTTTTTTATTTATCAGTTTTGTTAGTTTATTTAGTTATAGTTATTTTAGTACTTCAAGGTAAACTAAATGAAAATAAAATAGGTTAAAGATTTTTTTTTATATATTTTATGTTTACTTTATTTCAAGTAATGAATATATTTTTTGTGCCACCTATGCCACTAATAAATGTAGCATAATTTATTTACAAAATTTGATATTATATAGGGTTTTTTATCAGAGCCATATGCTTCTTTGAATATGTTGAAAGATATTGCTTTGTTAACACCTACAAAAACACAGGCATTTTGCGTAAAGATGTTTTGAGGACTTCTTGTTGCTCATTTTTTTTTTATTTTTTATTTTTTTTTGATTTTACAATAAATCACATTAATTTTTGCCTATTAAAAATGGCAACCTTAAAATTAATGTCTTCATATATTCCGATGTATGCTTTTTCCCTTAATGAAGAACTACGTCTTCTCAATAAATGCTGTTGAAAAATTCCCTGCTTCTTCCAGTGAAACAGCTCTCCTCTGACTGACTGTTTAACTTCCATGTCCTGTGGCAGAACAATTACACTGAAGGAGAGAAACAAGTTTAAACAAGTCATGATGACGGAGGTGATGCATAACATATCATTTAATCTGAATCACTACACTGCTCGTCCATGACTAACATGTTTAAATCTAACATTTACCCACAGATCAAATGTCTTATCCAGTTGAGATAGCTAATTTAAAATGATCTATTAAGTGCTTACTCTGAAGCTGAGCAATTTAGCCAAGCAATATTTTTTATGAAGTAATATACTACCCCATCAGGTTCCTGCAGCTGAGCTAATGTAATTTGGCACTCAAATGATAAATGAAAACTAGAAGTTGTTAAGTTTATGGATGGTTTGATCATCTTTTTATTGTGAATTATTATGTTTGAAAATGACTGATGGTTTTCCTATGAAGTGATCCATATATGCAGCTGATTGAAAGAGCATGTCCATCAGGTTTTGACTTGACAGTGATGGATGAACTATCACGGGTTTCACTATCATCTGTTTGTGATCAAAATCAACAAAGAGGAGCTGTGAACTGGAAAGGAGGAAAGAACTAAAATATTTCAAAACATATTGTTGAAATAAATCTAGTCTAAGGTCACATGAATGTATTTTCTTAACAGCTGCTTCAGTGAAGACACAATCATTTTCTGTATGTCACATTACGAATCACTCCATGGTCAGAGGTTTCCAAATAATTTACTCTTTCTTCCTCGTTCACCCACTCAGTAAAACATATACGTGATCTGTGGCTCATTTATTCTCCCTTCAGTTAGGCTACATGACTTCTGGAAGGTGCTTCTACAGAAGTCTCTTCTAGTTCCTTTGTATTATCGTAAGATGATTCTGCACTTCTGCATGTTCGAGTGGGGCAATGTGACGTCACGACGCGCAGAGAACAAAGGTGAGGTCACGAGGAAAAGTCCCTCATCGTGACTCAGAGACAGACAGACGGCAACCAGACAGTTGCTGATAATGCCAGTAAAACTGTAAAAGCACTTTCTAGATCAAACCTGAAGCAGATCAGACAGACTTGAGTCACAGATCTGCTTTCTTTTGGTTTAAATTGTATCATGTTTATTAATTCAATGTAATTTGAAAAATTAAGGCTTCAATGAGTGATTGTAATATGAGTGTAAACGTGTTTCCTGGTTCATAGAGAAGGCTGCTGAACTGGATTTTACTGACCGTGTGTTTGTCTTTCTGGTCATGTGAGTGAATAATCTCATCTCATCTCACACCGTCTGAATCACTTTCTAGAAATTACATTTTTAGTACAGCACATAACTGTTCTGTCCATCAGCATTTATGTGCACGTGCGATGTCAATTTGAATCATCTGTCACAATGAGGACATATATAGGCACTTCTGTTTATTTAAAGGTCACTAATCTTAACACTAAATTTTTCATTCTCAAATTAAAATTATAATAATAATACCGTATATATTATTTTTCCGTTTTTTTTTTTTTTTTAACCAAGGGTCTAAAAAGTAATATTCCCATACTTGTCTGTAATAGGCTATTATCTGAGAAACTACATGTAAAATAAGTAAGTAAATAAATAAATATTCAAGGAGGCATTCCAGGACCCAGGTGAATTTGGGGGGGAGTAGATTAAAAATTGTGGAAAAAGAAAAATATATAATATATAATATTCCCATAAATGGCTGCTACGGATGAAAGTAGTAATGTTTAGGATGTCATATTAATTGAGAAACTACATGTAAACAAACAAATAAATAATTTAATGAATGAATAAATAAACATTGCAGGACTACTTAAGTGAATTTCAACAACACTAAAGTTTGATTAAAAATTGTGGAAAAAGAAGTAGTAAATAAAATACAAAAAATACAAAAAAATTAAATGGGGAAAATGATATAGTATACATATAAAAGTAGTTTAGTAATGTTTATGATCTCATATTATTTGAGAAACTGCATGCAAACAAACAAACAAACAATTGAATAAATGAATATTGTAGGACTACTTCAGTGAATTTCAAAAATGTTAAAAGTTGATTAAAAATTGTGGAAAAAGATGTAAAATAGGCCTACAGTAAATAAATAACACAATAAAATAACTAATAATAATGCTATAATATTCCCATAATTGTCTGCTACTGATTAAAGGAGTATAGACATGTTTATGACCTAATATACCAAATGTAAATTAACTATTTAGTATTACTATGTAAATTACACTACATGTAAATTAAATAAATAATAGTATAATAAATATTGAAAATTATTTAAATTGTTGAAAAAGAAAAACAGAATACTAGAAAAATAGGTTACAGCATGGTAAACAAACAAACAAATAAAACTTAAAGGTGATTTAAAAATGTGGAAAAATAAATAGTGACCAGCCAGATTATTGTAAAATATAAAAAAAATCCATAATAGAAATATATAAAATGTCATCCAAAAAGTTAATGTTTATGTTTATTTGTAAACTGTTTGCTTAATATAATGTCTATATTAATATAATATAATATAATATAAACGCAAGAAGCCGATTCGGTTGCATGTACTCACGCTGTCTGCTCTGATGATTTCACCTCTCTTGGGATTGCGTAATGTAGCCCATCCCACAAACTTCAGCTGATGCAACATTACAGCTCAGTATAAAACCGGCTGCCGTCAGGACAGCAACACATTCAACCTCTTGCATTCATGGAAGGAACAAAGAAACACTCAGTGAAAGAGCTGGGCGAGCTGTCGGGGAAACACTCGGAGGAAATCACGTTAACATGGTCTATACACAAGCCCTCGTGTTCGGTAACGGGATGTCCGTCAGGAGCGAGCTGGAAAACCTAGCTGAGGACCTGAGCTTTCTACAGCACTTCAGATCAGACAGAGACAAACTCAAACACTGCGGCAGACTAATGAAAGCACACAGCTCATCAAGTAAGTATCCCATTCCTGTCTAAATTGTCTATTGTAAGAGAAACCGGGGCAAGTTGTCACAACTAGGCGCTCTGTCTCAGTAACAAAAGTAAAAAGTTTTGGTTTTGCATGTTGATGTGAAATAACCTAGCTCACAAATGTTACATTTTTATATATATATATATATTAATTAAAAAACAGGATGACACTGAAGCAAAGGTCAGCTTAAAAGTCCAATGAACATTGATGTCAGGTTGAGTCACGTGTTTTGTGTAGGCCTACATTTTATTTTTATATACTTTGAAAATGACAGAATAGCCCCATTGTGGCAACTTACCCCTTATAGTGTATTAAAATAATAATAATAATGTTCAAAAGCTTTTAGATCAGATGTGGTTATTTATGAGCAGGGATATACATTGTTCCAGTTTTCCAAAATTGCAACATATTAATTCTGCCCACTAGAGTCCAGGGCAGTTTAGATCAGCTGATGACACTGTATCAGAGGCTGACCGTGTTAGTTTCAAGATCCTAATCTAATGAGCCACTGGGCACTCTCAAACTGCTGAGGCGTAAAGTTCCTGTCCGGTCAGCTGAGCCTCACGCGTTCTTCCCATTTACTCATTCACAGGTCTGGGATCTGAGTGCAGTTTGGAAGAGGAAGAAGGAGAAGACGTGTGTCTTCAATTCGACCTGGCCAAACGCATTGAGAAGTGCCTCTATGAGGCCAAAGGAGCCAGTCTGAGCTGTCAGGAGCTGCGTCTGCCCAGGCGCATGACCGCACGCGTGGCCGGAGACATCCTGCGCTCATCCACGGATGAGCCGTGTGGGATACGAGGCGCGCTGATCCACATGTTCTTGGAAAGCAAGGGCACACTACTTAAACTGGGCACCGTCATTCCCGATCAGAGTCTCACACCCACTTTTGAGGTCTCGGTGGTCCTGCAGCCTGATCTGGGTGGATGGCCTCCACTGAAGATCCTGTTCGGAAGCGGGAAGGTCTTGAGCCTCAGACGGGAATATCGGCTGATCAAGCGGAAGCTCTACTCGTCCGCCACTCCTACTGTACTTGAGTTTTATTAAAAGTGTGGCATTAAGAGTAAAGAGAAGGAGAAGACAATGCCTGAGGTCTTAGAGGAAGAGGACAACTTTAAAGCTCATTTTGCACATTATTATTATAACTGTTACATCAGTGTGTTTCAGATCACTGAATAGTTTTTAAAAACGTAGATGATAATGTTCAGTTCAATGAAAGAATGTGATATTGTGCAACTGAAATTTCTAACACAGTATGAGCAGCTGTTGTTATAATACTGCATTATGTTTGCTTAAAATATCATTAATATATGCCTATACTATCATTCAAAAGTTTGGGGTCTGTAAGATTTATACATTTTCTTTAAACAAGCCACCAATCTTGTTTTATTAGATTTAAATATTAAAATAACGTTTTAATGTATTTGTTAATTTGATGGCAAAGCTGCATTTTCAGCCGCCATTACTTCAGTCTGCAACCTTCAGAAATCATTCTGTTGATTTGGTGGTTGGATTATTATCAATGTTGAAAACAGCGGTTCCGTAAAAATTTTACATTTAATTAATATTATATAACATTCTTTGATTATCAGGAAGTTCAAAAGAACATGATTTATTAAGGTAATCACTTCTTTGATAAAAAAAAAATCTCACTGACCCATAGCTTTTGAACAGTAATGTATATTCATGTATAACCTGGGATTTTACATTGTCATATCTTTATGTTTGTGACAAACACTATTGTCAGGTGACACGGCACGTGAGATCAGATCATCTTTGTATGAGTATGATGGGTGTGTAGAGACTGCAGAATGTTCAGTTTCAATTCTCCACTATTGTTTACTGATGTTCAGGGATATAGGATGGTTCACATTGTGTATGAATCACGCCACTGCTATATGTTGATGTCTTTAATGGATCTTGAGTGTTTTTTGTGTGTGTGTGTGACTTTGAACAGGACAAGCTGGTATTGTCCTCCCAGTTATGCATTTGTACTAATATTTTTTTGCTTGAAAGCGCAAGTTGAATAAATTATTCCTAAAATGATATCTTGTTATTGCAGACTCTCATGTTTTATTAAAACATTTCATGACACAATATACAAAAACACTGTACACAAAGACCCTGTACAAAACTATATGTTCTTTCTAAACATACAGATGTCAAAGTAAGTCTCACTTAAAGAATGAAAACAAACTGAACATAGTACAGTAGGCCTTTAACTGTAAACCAAAGCATCCATAATCCTGACTATAGGCAAAAATCAAGTTAAAAGAAACTTTGTATCCGTCTTCATTTCTATAGAATTTTTATTGCTCCTTCCTCCGTCGTTCAGCGTTCCACATCATCTCAAACTGATAAGGCGACAGTAATCTTTGTTTTGAACAATGGCTTGTAAGGTTTCATTCTTAGCTCTACAAAATGACATTCTGATTTCTAACCATTCAGTGGTCATGACGGTGGTACATTCAGCTTTTTTTTAAAAGGCCAGTGATGACAGCTAAATTAGTGACATCAAGTCAAAAACTTTTAAGCAACTCCTAAATTCAAATAAACACGAGGTCAGTTTGTCCTGTCTTGTGAGTCTAGAATCAGAGTACACTTGACCAGTTTTTCAGGTCTAGGACTGAAGGGTTTCTGTGAAAGAGGGTCAAGCCCTTAAAAATTCCCTTCTTTCTGTGTCCTTCTGTAAGTAGAATTGCTGCGTCAAGCTACCGAGGCATTGAGTAACTAAACTTAGCCAGAATGTCTTAACAAAACGGAAATGAAGCCTATCTGAACTTCTGTAACAGCTGCAGCGTGACATCTCAGTTCACTTTTTCATCTTCATATCAGCCTCAATGGCACTGCGGCGCCCTCTGGTGCCTCCATCCTGGAAGAGCAGAGAAGCAGGCCAGCCGTGAGAAAGTGCAAACAGCTTGTCATCCACTGTCCTAACACACCAGACCATCAGTGTGAGAAACTAACTAGTCTGACCTGAGAACAGGAAGTGTGTGTGGTAAAAGAACAAGCACTTCATTTTAAAGAGACTGTGCAATACATAGTTACGAAATTGAAGAGTAGGCCTAAAAGGCTAAAAAACTGAATAGCTAAACAACAGTGAAAAGAGCATAAAAATTGAGTGCTTAGGAGTGAATGTGTTAATAGTTGCTCATGGAGGTTTTGTGTCATTTCTTGAAGACAAATAAAAATGAGTAAAACTCTAACCGAACCATTTAAAAGGAAAGTTCTCCCAAAAATAAAAACTGCCATTATTTATTCACCATTATGTCACACTTTATATTTTTTTGTTGTTGTTTTAAAAACATCCCTTATGCTCACCAAGGCTGCATTCCCTTTGATTAAAAATACCATAAATTGTCAAATATTATTACAATTTAAAATATGTTTTCTATTTTAAAATGCCCCTATTATGCCATTTTCGGTTCCTTATATTGTTTTGGGCGTCTCCTACAATGGGAATACATGCATACAAGGTCAAAAAAATGCTTTCGTTTTCTCAAAATATGCATTTAATTTCACCTCATTTTCCAGCGATTCTCAAACGATTCATTCGAAGCAGTTCAAAGATTCAGTCTCTCTAAACCCCTCCTTTCCGTGAGCCTGCTCTGATTGGTCAGATGGTCTAGTCTGTTGTGATTGGTCTACGGTGTACAGCGCGTCTGAAACAACAGCCTATTTCAATAGTTCTGTATTTTGAACGCTCTATAAAAAAATATAACATCTATTATTTATCATACTTACAGGTTGTGATTCAGTGGAGCAGCTGGCCCAAATAAAAAGGATACTGATCAATCCTTCAACAGCAAGCTTTTGTGAATCCCGCGTTGAACTCCCCGAGATTAGAGAAGCAGTCGTCAGTAGAATGATGTGTTTGTGGGCGGGGTCAAGTTGCTTGTGGCCGGCCAACGTAGAACATAGGCAGGAATTATGCAAATGTGTTACACCATGACGTGTAGCTGTCACGGAACTGTTGGATTCGAATTACTAAGGACTCCTTTAGGCCGTACAGAGTTGATTCTTTATTTTGGAAGACAATAACTTTATTTATCGTGCACTTTTAGCTTTACAACTTTGCAGATCATTTACATTCACATACAGCTACATTACACACAACATTTAAAAAAATAATGAAAAATACATAACAAAGACACAATAATATATTTTAAAAGGTAATTTATTCCTGTGATGGAAAGCTGAATTTTTTTTTGTATTGTATCAATTACAAAATAATAAAATAAAGCATATTTCGTTACCTTTTGAAATACAGAAGTGTTCAATTTGAGCAGATGCTTTTATACCATCACTGTACATTCATAATCTGGCTCATATTCGCGATTTCAACCATATTCTCAAAACTATCATTTTCAGTTACTTTAAAAATCAATATTATGATAGCTGGCAGCTTATTCACCACATGCACCATCAAATGACAGTGACACTTGTTTTAATTGCTTACAGTAATTGCGCTGCAGTAAAAGCCATTCAAGCAGTTCAGTCAGGTTCTATACTGATGATGATATTCTTGTTTTATGCCTGAAGTAATTATGAGTAAAACAACACGCCATCATTGCCTATCAAACAGTGCCACATTGGGGAATAAATGTGATTATTGTGTACTCATTGAGTCGTCAGATATTTAATTATTGTTGCGCATGAAAATATACTCACATAGCAACCCTATACACTTTTTTTTTAATTTATCAGAAAATATTCTATTAAATCTGACTTTTTTCTTGTTATATTGTTTATAATGAATAGACTGAGGAATACTAAGAAAGTTGACATCTAACTTTTAAAAAATGAAGGAGGAAGAGGCTAGTGAATGAGGTCCCAGTGTCACCGAGACCCGAGGAATGTATTTAAGGGTTAACAGAATTTAAAAACAAAAGCATTAAAAAAAACAAAAAATACATTAAATTGTCTTGACTGTTACTTTTGATCAATTTATCACATCCTTGCTGAATGGAAGTATTCAAACCTTAAAATAAAATACATTAGGATTTAATAAATAATGACAATTTATTCACATACTTTTAACATACTAACCTGGACGCAAGCGAGCGATCAGCTCTAACCAATCAGAGAGCGGTGTCAGAGAATAAATGTGTGTGATTGTGTTTGGTAAGAGGGGACAGGAAATATCTTGTGATCTTGAGCCTGGATACTTACAAAGAGAGAGAGAAGGAAAGCAGGAGAGGCCATGGAGAGGCTGTCCTGTAGAAGGACAAACAGCACAGTGAGGAAGAGAGTTCACTATTTAAAACCTATTCTAGAAAGAGCCAGGGAGAAGACATTTACAACAGAGCAAAAGCAGGTGTTATGGGAGCAAACGGCAGGTATACTAATCTAAAACTCTGATCATGAGGCGGAAAACATCAGAGACATGTGCAAAGAGACTAGAATGACCAGACGTTTTATGAGCCATATCCCATACCTTGATGGACTTACATTCACTTTAGTTTGAATTCTATAAATAAACATTTCATTCTGACAATGCAGTGATTTGATATAGCCTTAAATGATAAAAGTGGATGGGATATCTGTTGCTTTCACTTTATAATATGACGAGATAAGATGAAAATATCCGTCATGCATGTGCAAAATGATTGCCAACATTTTTAGAGAGAAACAAATGCTCTTATTTTATTGTTCTGACAATAAAATCTGAAAAAAAGTGATTTAGTGATTTCTAATTGCTTATAAAAACAAACCTACTCATGATATAGTTTAATTATTTTCATTTACACATTTAGCACACTCACATTCCTTTAATCTGGCAAATGCTTTACATTGCCAGTCATCTTAAAAAACATCTTATAATGACTTCAGGCCAACAAAACATTTGCTTTCCACTGGATTTTCCCCCCCAGATGGTTGTGAATTAAAACAAAAACATGAACTTTTAGAGTGGGATGGATTTGAACTCTAGTTTCCCCACATATAAAACATAGCAGTTTTCTATCACGGTCGTCTGGTCACCCTAGAAGCTTCTCTACATACAGACACACGCAGCTGAGAAAGAAAAGGAGAATGAAATGGAATCACAATGGAAAAGAGAATCCTAAGACTGAAGATACTAAAGAGAGGATTTGAGTGTATATATGTGTGTTAGCCGGATGAAGACATGAGGTGTTCATGTATGTGTGAGTGTGTTGTAACCGTTTCCATGATGACTGCAGCACTCCAACATAAACTCAAATAGATGGTGATGAAATGAGTGTCCAGTCATTTGAATGACCTCAATCACACTGCAAACAGCTCACTGTGAAAGCATCACTGAGACTGAAACCATGCAAACAAACAAAAAAACTTTTTTAACTTTGGTCTGGTGTGTGTTAAAAATAAAAATGGCACACAGATTCTACCAAAGAAACCGTCAAGTGGCTGTTTAACCCAACCCTTGCACTACATACATAAATGCATTATTCACATGCTTACAATAATCACATTGATATTCTGTTTATAACAAAATAATACACTACTGTTCAAAAATTTGGGGTCAGTAAGAATTTTGTTTAATTAATACTTTTATTCAGCAAAAAAAAAAAAAAAAAAAAAACAACAACAACAAAAAAAAAACATTTATAATGCTGCAAAAGTTTAAAATTCTATTTCAAATAAATGCTGTTTGAAATTTCTGTTCAGCAAATAATCCTGAAACATCACCGTTTCCAGAAAAATATTAAGCAAGTGTTTTCATCATTGATAATAATAAAAAATATATTTCTCGAGAAGCAAATCAGCATATTAGAATGATTTCTGAAGGATCATGTGACACTGAAGACTGGAGTAGTGATGCTGAAAATTCAGCTTTGCATTACAGGAACAAATTACATTTTAAAATATATTCAAATAGAAAACATATATTTCAAATTTTAACACTATTTCACAATATTAAAACATTTTTATTGCATTTTTGATATAATAAATGCAGCCTTTGTGAGCTCATGAAACTTTATTTCTAAAACATTTAAAAAAATCTTACTGACCCTAAACTTTTGAACAGTATTGTGTGTATAAGCAGACAGACAAATAGATAGACAGATATTCTCCCATAGTTCTGAAAATGTTAGATTATTCAACGTATAACCACATTTAACCACATTCTTTTTAATCATTTCCAGAACAACTAGGCCACAAATATGGTGCCATGTGGAAACCTGGAAGAGAAACTTGAGTGTTATAAGGTGTTTGTGCATGGGTTAGTACAGAAGTCCTCTCACCTGCAGTGCCCTTAAATGATTCTCACCTGTGTGTGTGTGTGTTTGTGTGTTACAACACTGACCTTCTCATTAGTGTCTTGTTTGGAGTTGTTCCTTTTCCTTCTGGCTGGTGGTTCTGGCTCTAAATGAGGGTCTTTGTGTGCAGGACTCAGGGTCTACATACAAGACTGTGTGTTAGTGCAAGTAACGCTAACCTTACTGTCAGGGACTTCGGCAGTTCATGTGTGTGTGTAAGGGACAGAAAGTGTTTTATTTGGGTCCTATCAGAAGGAGTTTCATCTATGTGAGCATGTGGAAACCAAAGTGCTTTTGGAACAATCTCACGCAAACATGCCCGGCCCTATTTCTGCCCAAAATAAAAGGTACAGTGCATTCAGAAAAACTCAATAACTCACTTTTTTGTGTGTTGTAGATTATTTCTTTCACATCCATCTACACTCCATACCCTATAAAGCTGCATTTTTGTGCATATTATTTCATTTGCATGTGATATTTTAGTTTTTCCTTTTAATTCTTTCCCTGCCAGCGTTTTTGAAAAAAAAAGTTGCCAGCCACCATCCGCAACTTTGATGATTTTCGCTAAAATTCATGGCCCCAGAATATTTTACTGTATGAATATCTGAACATGCAATTCAACAAAATAAAGAAGAGAGCCTCTACTTTTAAACAACAAAAAAATATATATTTTATTCTAGCTTCAAGCAATCGTTTTTTAATCAACACTTGAATGTAGGCAGGTTTCACAAAAAAATTAAAATAAAAAAGCATTATTTTGAGCAAAAAGCTGAAAAAATGGCATTTTATTTTATTAATTACTACATCCGGATCATATTCAGTATGATCAAAGCAAAGATGCAGTAGATTGCTTCCATCAGCACTCCCAAAGCTTGCACAATCCTTTACCACTTCCTGGATCAACACTTCACCCAGGCAACATTAGTCAGTTTCCATTTACATGCTGTTTATTGTTGATGATCACATTAATTTCCATATGCATCTGCTTAAACATTATATTTCACAAGGACATTCTAGACTCACCCATGATATTCATCAGAACATTCTAGACTCATTCAGGAGATGCGTAATAGCACCCCCAAGCGTATAACAGCAAGAATGCAGAAACCCAGAAAATTCTGTGTTTGGCGGGGAAAGAGTTAGTTAAGGTGTAAAAACTTTACAAGTCTGGCTTTAAATATGAAGTGCAATTTAAGGCTGCAACATAATAAATATATGAAAAAATGAAGTGGTCTGAATACTTTCTAAATGCATTGTATTTTTAAGTTCATGAAAAAATACTTTCTAAATGCATTGTATTTAAAAATAAACAAAAAAAACTTTCTAAATGCATTGTATTTTATATTAGCCTTAAAAAAATAGAACTATTTTCATGATGATTAAACAACTTTCTCATATTTCATTCTAAACATTAACAAGTGAAATATGAACAAGTTTTTGTGAGATTCACCATGCATACAAGGTTTGCATTTCTGAGTTTGTACAGAAAGTATTTGAGCTGTGACACTTTTTCCTGCACTTCAGCATTTTTGGATTTTAAATAAAACTTAGCTCAGGGACTAAGTGCTGAAACGACAATTTGAGCGCAGCCATCCCATTAAGAGCTAGAAAATCAATTTGTGCAGATTACCTGTGAGTATTACAACAATGTCATGTGCAGTTCGTGGACGCAAATCCATTTTGTGTGTATTGACAGCCATTAAGTCTGCAGGCTAAAGACATTACAAGTTATATTTCCTGATGATGCTTCAGTTTGTGCTTTCCCGTTCATTCTCAGATGGACTGAAATCAGGTCAATTTGCAGGTACTGGCTGCTTGGTGCCACTGGCAGCCGATAGTTAGAGGCAAATGGTTTTAAAATGATGTTTTCAGGACACTTTTGAATTAATGCTGCTACAACAGAGACAGAAATAAGAGCCAATCCCACAGCGTCATCCTCACAGATAAAGCTTCATGCTGTGATGCACAGGAAGCTGTTTTTTACTCTCCTTTCTATGACTCTGAGCTCGCTCTTCCAAAACCATTTCACTGTCCGCAATACTTCACTTCAGATGTCCACAGACTCTTTGATGTACTTTGATGTACTGTCCTTGAGACGTCTGAAGCTTCTAGCCTGCTCTCTGAAAAACATCTCAGCCTATATCCCGAAAAAGGATCAAGCATCTTGATTTGTTCTAGAGATGCTATTTTTCTTTATAACTGCATATATTTTTCTCAACAGTCCAATGTTGTTATTTTTAACTTAAATGATTAAAAATTATTTTAGAGAACTGAAATAAAGATGTAATAAAATTAAATACAAGTATTAGATTAAAAAACTTGCTGCCTTGGTAACCAACTGAAATAAGCAAAATAAATGTAAAAACGACTTAAAATTAACAACTAATTACAAATATTAATAACTATAGTCACATGTAAATAATACTAAAATAACAGTCTTAAATAGCTTTTAATGTCTTCCTGCTTCTTTAAGCTCTCTTTTGTCTCACTGAATAGTTTGTCTATTAACTATGAAATGTCACTGGCCAAATAATTAGCAGTGAAAGCACTGTGTGATTACTTCTCCTTATAGTGCTCACTGTGTGTGTGTGTGTGTGTGTGTGTGTGTGTGTGTGTGTGTGATGATGATGATGACATTCCTCCAATCTTCTCCACAGCGTTTTGTTTCCACTTGTGATTTCGGTGTGTGTGACTATGCATGTTTGTCTCTAACCTTCTCATTGGGGTCTTGTTTGCGGTTGGCCTCTCTTCCGCGCAGGCTCTTGGTGCCGATGCCTGATTCTGATGTTTGCATGATCAGCTGAGTGGCCAAGAACTGCTGGATCTGTTCCAGAACATCCCTCTGCATCTCTAGGGCCATGTGGTAGACGTCATGATCCGAGCTGTTGTACATCACCGCGTTCTGGAACATCAGCATGATGTCACGCTGGAACTCCGCTGTTGTGCGGATCTGCCCAGACTCGATGTTCTTCTTGATGGCTGATAGGTCCATCGGTCTGAGATTGTGGAGATTTCAGGAAGGACAAAAACATAATTAGCCAACAGAAAAACTGGTAACACTTTATTATAAGGTTCGTTTAGTTGACATTAGTTAATACATTAACACAGTAGTCTCAAAACCAATTCCTGGAGGGCCACAGCTCTGCAGAGTTTAGCTCCAACCAGCTCCAAATCATACCTGTTTGGAAGTTTCTAGTAACCCTGAAGACCTTGATTAGCTGGATCAGGTGTGTTTGATTAGGGTTGGAGCTAAACTGTGCAGAACTGTGGCCCTCCAGGAATTGAGTTTGAGACCAATGCTTAATATAAACTAAAAGCTGTTTAGAAGGCACCCATTCACTGCAGAGGATCTACTGGTGAGCAAGTGATGTAATGTATATTTCTCCAAATCTGTTCTGATGAAGAAACAAATTCATCTAGATCTTGGATGGTCTGAGGGTGAGTACATTTTCAGCAAATTTTCATTTTTCAGTGAATTAATCCTTTAGACGAATTTTTCATTTTTAGTTCTCAAATTTTTATTTTATACCTTTCTGGATAATGCTGTTTTTGGTTTTAATTTGTCTGGATTATGTTTTCATGGTTAAATTAAATATTAGCAATTTTATTGATTAAAAAAAAACATGTCTATTGCCTTGAAGTCACAAAATTTATACTATTTAACAATTTATTAAAAACTGAACCAAAATTACATTTTTACAGTCCCATTAAATCTTTTATTTTTTCCCAAACTGTGTTTTATTGTTCCCACATCCCATGTTTGCCGTTATTTGGTGTTATACAGTAAATTAAATTTTTATGACTGGATTCCATGATTATGTTCACTTTTTCTGCATCACAATAATAGCCCTACACACTCAAAAAAGCAAGAGAGTCTCATCTTGATACCTGTGTACAATGCTGTGATAACCAGGAGCGATGTCATCAGACACAGGCTGCAGAAACACACTTGCATACCTGAAGCACAAAACAATAAATGACAAACGCATACAACACATTTCTGTCTACAGGTGAGAGCTCATCATAAAACAGCAGCTGAGGTAAGTATGAATGAGAAGCTCACCTGTGATTGGCTGCTGCCCGCCACACCAGCATGATGGCTTTCTTCCAGATCTTCTGAGCCTGCAAGGCCTCTTGATCTTCACTGCACATGGAGCTGAGAGAGAGTGTTGTTAAAGGCAAATGAAAGATTGAAACACACAGAATACAAGCTCACACACAAACACTCACAACTGAGATGAGGCAGGGCTGCTGGCGGTGGAGTCTGCTGTAGTGTAGCGCTGAGAGTGACTGCCGTATCCATCCTCACTCTCACTGGCAGGAGGATCAACCTCTGAGAGATACGGCCCCTCTCCGTCCCCATCGCCACACTCTTTCATCTCCATCCCTTCATCCACATCCACCTCACTGCCTACATCCTCTTCCTTTACTTCCTACAGCATTTGAAGAAGGAATAATAAACAGAGTTACTTCTTCATCCTTCAAGTCAATCTGTGATGGAAATGCAGGGGGTTGTGAGTTGACAAAGTGTAAAAATTTAAATAAAAAACACTATTTGTTTACCTGTATGTCATGTGACCATTAACCAACATAGAGAGAACCAAGAACATTTGAATTTATTGTTAAAATATTAAAATACTAACATTAAATTCTCAGAGCTACCTGTTTTAGGTCAAAAGGGTTTCAGTTATAATTACCTCATCCTAATTCTTCTGAATTTCTTTTCTACAGAAAAAAAGAGCTTTTTTTGCAGAATGTCCCAATTATGTTGTTAATGAATAATTTTCTTGCAATTCACTACAGCTCAAATCTCATTTGCATTCACAGTCATTTAAATATAGCATGTCCACATGCTTCAGACCAGGTTTGATGCCCAGTGTGTCTTTCATACATATTTGAATGCAAATAGGATTGAGAGTTTCAAAAGGTATATTTTTTAGTGATTAATAACTTACATTTTTATCTTTTACTCAGATAAAGCAATCATATGACTTCATAAGACTTGTGCATGTGTATTATAGACCACATTTATGTTGCTTTTACATTTATTTGTCATTTTTGGAGGTTAGCAGTGTCTTTGTTCATTTGTTTGTAACATTTTACGCTTTCATCTGACACTATAATCGTGTTTTATAGTGCTTTTCCAAACATATGTTATGAAAACATGTTAATATTGTGAACTAATGTTACAATTTAAAATTTATTTTAATCCAGTGATGGCAAAGATGCATTTTCAGTATCATTACTCCAGTCTTCAGTGTCACATGATCCTTCAGAAATACATTCTAATATGCTGATTTGCTGCTCAAGTAGCATTATTTCTTATTATTACCGATGTTGAAAACAGTTGTGCTGCTTCGTATTTTTGTGGAAAACATGATACATTTTGTTCAGGATTCTAAGATGAATAGAAAGTTCAAAAGAACAACATATGTATATGAAGACAGGTTTTTCTGCTGCTTTGCTGATACCTTTGTGTCTTTCGCCGAGGCCGAGCTGTCTTCTGAGTCCAGACAGGGCGTCACGGTTTCTGGCTGAACCCAGTCCTCCCCCTCACACTTCATGGCTGGACTCAGGGTTCTGTTCTCCTGCTGCGCTTCCTCCATCCCTCCTTCTCCCTCTCCTTCCCTCTCGCCCTCAGTCTTAACCTCAGAGTCCTGGCTCTGCTCTGTGTCAGGGGCGGCAGGTGCCACGGTGTCCCCTGTCACTTCGTCAACTGCTTCGGTTTCTGCAGCCTCCTCTACCAGAACCTCCATTTCTCCTTGCACACCCGCAGGGTCAGGGCTGCTCGGTGTGAACACTGGGGCAGGACTCTGCTGGACGATGGGCTCTGGTTCGGCTGCCTTAAAGGTCTGTGACTCCCAAGGACTAGTGAGGGGGTGGCCACTGACTGCTGGGTCCTCACAGAGAGAGAGAGCCGCCTCCACTGCGGCTGCGTCCAAAGCCTCCACAGGATCATCCACCTAAGACAGATATATTAGTTTACTTCATTTCAGATTTGGCAACAGAAATGAAAAGCTTTTGAACTATTTTCTGTTTTATGAGTCTATAAAAAATTGAGCGAACTGTGAAAGCACTTGGTGGGTCAAAGAGATGAATGGTACCCACAGACGTCCATGGTATTTTTTGCCATTCTATGGAAGTCAATGGCTACTGTCAACTGGTTGGTTAGCAACATTCTTCAGAATATCTTTTTTGTGCCCAACAGAAGATCGATATTTATATAGGTTTGGAACAACTTAAGGGGAAGTAAATGATGACAGAACTTTAATCTTTGGATGAACTATCTCTTTGACACGACATGAAGTAGCAACCAATTGCACCATCACAACCATACACATGTGTTTGTGTGCATAAACCTTCTCCTCTATGATTGCAATGATGTCTCCCACTGTCTCCAGGTCCAGTTCATGGGCCATGTATGACACTGACACCACTGTGTCCTCCTCCACCAGCTCTGCCTCCTTCCCCTCCACCTCAGTCGGCGTGGAAGACCCAGCCATTACCGCTTCTGCTCCAGAACCTTCAGCAACGGCTGCAGCTCCTACACACAACAGGAAACACATCGCTTAGAGTACTCTTACTATGGTTCATTTCTTTCATGAGTGCTCTGAAGAGGAAGTAATGACTCTTTTTAAGAGGAAAAAACACGTTTATAAAGGGGTAGGTTACCCAAAACTGAAAATTCTGTCATCATTTACTCACCCTTATCCTTCTTCCAAACCCCATATGGGTTTTTTTTTCCCACCCATTTTTGGGTAAACCTTTTAAAGGCTGAATTTGGCCTTTGCGGTCAGTGCCATTACTTTGAAAGAAATGAATACTTTTATTCAGCAAGGATGTATTATATTGATCTAAAGTGACAAATACATTTATAATGTTTTAAACGATTTTTTTTAATCAAAGAATCCTGAAAAAAGCAAAACAAAAACATGGAATTTAAATATGAATGGTTTTCAATGGGGAAGTCGTGGCCTAATGGTTAGAGAGTTTGACTCCTAACCCTAAGGTTGTGGGTTCGAGTCTCGGGCCGGCAATACCACGACTGAGGTGCCCTTGAGCAAGGCACCGAACCCCCAACTGCTCCCCGGGCGCCGCAGCATAAATAGAAATATTTCTTGAGCAGCAAATCAGCATATTCTAATGATTTCTAAAGGATCATGTGACACTGAAGCCTGGAGTAATGATGCTGAAAATTCATCTTTGCATCAAAGGAATAGATTACACTTTTACAATATAATAACATGGGAAATTTTCAGTTATTTTAAATTGTATTAAAGTTTCACAGTATTACTGTATTTTTGATTAAATAAATCCAGCCATGGTAAGCATAAGAGAGTTCCTTCAAGAACATAAAAAAATTAAAAAATCTTGTCGACCACAAACTTTGTTTGTATTAACTGTTATTCTAGAATATCTGTCAGTGCACTGTGAGTGATTTATGATTGGATGGAAATGAACTACACATCACAATACACAAACAGGAAACAGACTGCCTGAGCAAAAACAGAATGAACGTTCTACAGAGAGAGTGCTGAAGAGAGGAAATCAGAGAGATCAGAGACCTGTTTTGGGCACAGAGAGGTGGTCTGGGGCTGGGGGGACCACTGTGGGGGGCTTAGGGGGATCAGCACTGACAGGTGGCTGCACTGGGGTGGCACTTTCCAACAGACGAGATAATGTAGGAGCACCTGACACAAAGACACACACATATAGCGCTACAAACACACACACACTAAAGAACACAGCTACTCTCACAATAATCAAACTACACGGTAATAATGTACTACACAGAGCATGAAATCTAAAACTTGCATGCAGGACGCATGGTAAAAATGCAAAAGAACTGTGCTAAAGAAAATCAAAGCAAAACAAACAGCATAACTCAAAATTCAGTTTGTTCAATGACACAGAAAATGTTTAATGTTGAAGAGAGACATTTAAAACACACAGAAAGAAAAGTGTGTCTTTGTTTACCAGCTGTAGTGTCTTGATTCGCAGGCAGAGCCGTTGCAGCAGTGTGAAGCTCAACTCCATGAGATCCATTACTCAAACCTGTGGCCACGTCACCTTCAACCACCTGCCCAACAGACACACGCACAGAACAATACGAGAAACCATTAGCAAAATCTACAAACACAATCTCCACTTTTAATGTAATTCAAGGTTTCTTGCACCAAAAACATTCATAGTTTAGCTTCTACACTGGGTTATTATCGTTAACTAAAAAGAACACCTTTTATGAAACATATTTGTTAATTTAACTTAGGCTGAAATAAAATAAAAATAGCCAAAATATTCGCTAAAAACCTTGCACAAAAATTCTAAATCTTGCCTAATTAATATGAGGAAACTACTAATAAAATTGTAATAAATATGAGAAATTAATAAATGTATATATATATATATATATATATTTATATATATATATATATATATATATTTATTTATTACAAAAATATTAATAAAAACTATAACATTACATAATAGACCTGCTTTCTGACTCATATCAGTAAACACACTGTTTTGTCACAGCACCTCTAAAAATGCTGTTCACAAACGCAGGGCAAATAAATTGCAAAATATTTAAAAACAACCTAAAAGCAGCAAAGCACAATCTAAAAAAAGTGTTTGGTGTAAACGGCCCCTAAAACATATCTAAATTTACTCTGTTATGACCGGCTAACATTGTTGCATGTGAAATGAGTACTTAAAACTTGGCCCTTGTCAAAATGCAGAATACTTAATGTAAACCTTTGGTGTTAAATGTTAATGTGCTAATCTTTGTGATGTAAATATCAGAATTTCTGATTGTCCATATTTGCAGTTTAGTTAGTATAAATGGGCTGGCCTGAAGAGTGAGCTTTACATTGTGAATGTTAGAATATGTTGACTACCACCATAGAACCATGGGGTTCTGGTGACTTTATTTATAGCACAATATGAAGTAAACATGAATGTAAAATTGAGAAATGGACAATGGGTCTGGGACAGGCAAAATCCTGTTTGCTGTGACATGCCCCTTAAATCCAGAGGCTTAAATGTTGCTTCACAGTATCCCACACTCACAAGTCTAGAGCTGGCAGCGATGAGACTGCCCTTCTTCAACAGTTCAGACAGCAGCGGGGAGGGAGGTGGTGTGGCTTTTGGAGCAAGGTGCTTCTTCTGCGGGGAGTCATCTACCATAGGGGCCAGACCTGACTCTTTAGGCCCTGGACCTATGACCTCTGACACAGGCATGAAGACGGTCAGTCCTTGAGCCTAAGCAGAGAAATCATGAGTATGATCTCTTATTAGAATCAGCTTTAAGTTTAAATGATAATAAAAAAGAGGTAGCAATTCACCATGGGACTGGCACAAGATTCATCTGTCATTGGCTGCAGTGTTTCTGGTTGCGAGACGTCCAGGCTGGGGGAACTAGCACTGGGCGGAGAACGTACTGTCACGCTGGGAACTCTCTTTGGTGTATTTTTAGCTGCCTGACGAACTGGAAAGAAAGAGAAAAAATATTATTATTGTTTTTAGGTAAAATAAATGTATTTAATGTATTCATGCAAAATAAACATTTCACTGCCAGAAACAAGCCCAAAATAATAAAAACTGAAATTTCCTAGTATTAAAAATGCAATATTTGCAATCAGATGCACGTAAACTAATAATATTTGCAAGTACATCAGCAATATGTTACACTGCCAAGTTAATATAATTTAAAAAATTGTTTCTTTTGTGGAGGCATTAACTTTTGAAAGTGCTGAGTGAATGTAAATCTCACCCTGATATGCTGCCTCAGTCGCCCTCTTCTTCAGCTCCGCCTCCTCTTCTTCCTGCTTCCTCTTTCTGACAATCATGAGAACACACACAATCTCATGATGATTCACATTCACAACATAACCCAGGTTTCTTTTATTGAATTTGTAAGTTTGAATTATGTTTAAAGATTATGAGTCACATTATGTTTTGTCTGTGTTTAGATTTGAATGATCATGATGCGAAATCTGACACTACAAATTAACATAAAATCTAAAACTTTGACAGAAAGTAGTCATTGATATCTAAATGTATATCCAAATGCAACAACGAAAAAAAGTATGTCTGAAAACACACACACACATTCATCATATACATATATATATTAAAATGGAATAAAAAGTACTTGTATTACTTAACATATATAACTGATGCATAATTTGATGGATATCAAATGATTATTGTTGATGAATATTGTGTTATACTATGTAATCCCCTCAAAATTCATAATATTAATAAAAAAGTAATTCATTTCATAAAAATATGTTTTATACAATAAAGGCCTCCAGCCATTTCTCAAAGTGTTTAATCTAATGAGAAATAATGTTTGTTAAAGTGAAATCAATACAAGGGTGGTTGAAACTAGATCATATAGGAAAAATGAAATGAAAGGCCAATAACAGAAATGACAGACAAATGCAAAACCGGTAAAGAATTGTCTTACAGCTCTACATCTGCCCACAGCTCCTCCAGTTTAGGGTCCAGATGGCCTGCCTGGATCAAATCCACCTCTTTCTTCAGTTTCCTGAAGGGACAGAACACATTTATCACATATGTGTGAAAGATACAGACAGTGAGAGGGTGAAGCAGGTGGAGATGTACCTGTATTTCTCTTGTGTGTCTTTGATCAGCCTCTTGAGCTCCTCGATCCTTTCTGTTGTCAATCTACGCACGATCACATCCTCAATGGTCTCGACCACCTCCCCTTTCTCACCCCGTTTACGTCTGCAGGGAATGAACATGTCAGACTTACCAATGAACTTGTTAATATGCACTGAGATGGTTTAGGTTGCCATACTATACAACAAAATTACTACAACATGCTAACTGGCTAAGATAATAGCCAGAGGTCTAATTACACAAAGTCTGTGCAAAAATCATAAAATGCTTTTTCACATATTTACTGCTTTCCATGCAAAATATAAAGTACAACTTCTATGCTGATTATTAGTTTTCATTGTATACACAGACTAGGTCGTAAAATGTAACTCTTTTGGGTTTTACGAGAACAATGGCAATATTTAATAAAGATGCTCAGCACAAATGTTTTGAGAATGAGAGGGAGGGATTTACTTTGGGGCCTCTGTGGTTTCCAGCAGCTCAGAATACTGGGAGGCACAATGCTGCAGAGATCATATTGACATGTTAAAACATGAATCACTAAGCAAAACACTAATACTAATAAAATCACTCACAGTCACCCATTTAAATTACCTTCTGGGAGAACCAGTCCGGGGGTCGTCCAGACTCTGAGAAGGGCTTGATGGCTCTGCTTACAGACACCCTGACAAAAAAATAACAGTGTATCATACATATTTAACAGTAGTTCTTTAGAAATAATTACATACACTTAAGAAAATTTGGTGTAGAAACAATTTTCAATCAGAAATTGTTAGTAAACTAAACAATTACAATAAATTGCTAACTTAAACAATTACAAAGAAACAAGAAACACGTTGAATTAAATTAGTGCTGTAAAACTATTAGTCGCGATTTATGGCATTCAAAATAAAAGTTTTTGTTTACATAATGAATGTGTGTGTACTGTGTATATTTATTATGTGTATATATAAATATATATAAATAAATTTTATATTTCTTGGATAATAGATTCAAATTCTAAACTTGGAAATAAAAACAATGTTTTACCATTTTAAAAAAACATAAATGTGATTTTCCCCCAGTTCTTAAGCACATAATTCTATTTGGACCATTTTCAAATCTCAATCTCTATTTAAATTTTGTTCGTAATGTAATTTGTAATGAAACAAAAAAATGAATGAAAGGCAAAAATAGATTCATTTTTAAACTAGTGGTTTCCATAATAAATATTCTTATTTTTGCTTTATACATTAATGAATGTATCTTCAAACAGTCAAAACTTTCACTGCAAAAACTACAACTGATCTGTTTAGCAAAGCATGCTGATTACTTATTAGTGAATTGTAATATTAGAAATAAGTTGTATTAATTTATTAACTCTTTACAATACACTTTTTATTATTAACATTACATTATTATTTCAATGAAGTAATCATAGAGATTTTATTTTAAGAAATTAGTTTTGTTGTAATAATTCTTTTAATAATGCCCTTTAAAATAAAAATGTGTTGGAGAAAAACAGTTATAAATTATACCAAAAATAAACATTATTTTATATATATATATAACACTATTTTGGGTGACTCCATTTTTAATATATATATATATATATAATATATATATATATATATATATATATATTATTAATATATAGATATATATATATATATATATATATTATATATATATATATATATATATAAGAAATTGTGTCATTTAACTAAAGTGAAGCTTCAATAACACTATTTTGGGTGACTCCATTTTTAAAACACTGCTTTGTGAAGCTTCAAAACCTTTGCGAATCACTTGTTTCGAAACAGTGGTTCACATCATGTATCAAAATGCAAATTTGTGATTTCAGAAAACGAGGCTTCAAAACGTTTTGAAATTTCTGCGAACCCGTAAATCATGCGAGTTCATTGAGATCGCCTCACAGCGATGAACCACTGAACCAGCATCTCTGATCTCGGATCAGTTTTATCAATTTATAGACATTTCTAACGAGACATTTGTGTAATTGAAAGGATGAGTAGTAGTTAATAGTTTCTTACTGGCCTGTTTAGACAAGCTATCCATAAAACAAATAAAACAAGCCCTGAAAACTACAGACAGTTCATATTTAATGATATTTCATTATTCTGATTGCATTTAATATATTATACTTCCAAGAAAGCATTGGGTTTGTAAAAGCTGTTTTTTGCATTATTTGGCCTGAGTTTTTGTTGCATTTGCAGTTTTGGCCAGCAGGCATCACTAGCGTGTGGTGTCTTGAGCGCTTCGAAACATTGAATCATTTTGTGAAGCAACTGGTTCAATTGATCCGAAGCTTTGATAAGATTTGTTTCTCCTATCACTACCATATCCCTCCTGAGGCCAGTGTTGTCCCATGTTACAAAAACAGCATTTTTCCAACTTAGAAACATTGCCAGTAAACATGTTCTCTGTTTCTGATGCAGAAAAGCTAGTTCCTGCATTCATGACCTCTAGACTGGACTATTGTAATGCACTGCTAGGTGGTTGTCCTGCATCCTCAATAAATAAGTAACAGGCAGTCCAAAATGCAGCAGTTAGAGTCCTTACCAGGTCAAGAAAATATGATCATATTACCCCAGTCTCTGCACTGGCTACCTGTTAAGTTCCGTATCAGTTACAAAATATTATTACTTACTTATAAGGCCCTTAATGGTTTAGCTCCTGGGTAACTAACTAGTCTTCTACCACACTACAACCCATCACACTCCCTAAGGTCACAAAACGCTGGACTCCTAAAAAAAATCCTAGTACCTAGGACAGCAAAGTCCACTAAAGGAGGTAGAGCTTTTTTTGCATCTGGCTCCCAAACTCTGGAATAGCCTTCCCTTTCTGATAATGTTGTTCAGGGTTCAGACACACTCTCTCTGTTTAAATCTAGATTAAAAACGCATCTCTTTGGCCAAGCATTCAAATAATGCATCTCATAATTTTGGACAGCAGTTATATCTGATCAAATTATTCTTTAGCTTGGGTTAAAATAATACATTTTACTTGGCTGGAACAGCAGCTACGCTAATTATGTCTCTATTTGTTTCACTGTTTTGCCACGGGATTTACATCTTGTGGTAACTAGGATTTACACAAGCTCCAGTCTTTATCCAAACAGGTTTAAAAAATAAAACACAAACCCCTCAGAGGACCTCACATGATGCTAACCCAGAGACAACATACAGAACTATCACATACAGAAGATATTTTGGATGAAAACCGGGAGGCCTGTGACTGTCCCATAGACTGCCAAGTAAATAATAGTGTCAAGGTCGATAAAAGGTATGAAAGTCGTCATCAGAATACTCCATCTGCCATCAGACGTGCAAACTGGGTTATATGAAGCGACGGGAACACTGTAAGCGAAGAAAACAAAAATAATGACTTTATTCAATAATTCCTTCGTCAACAGTCTCCTCTGTGTCACTCCATATCACCGTATGCTGCGTATGCTCTTCTGTGTCATCCGCGCCACAAGGATGCGCTGTTTCTACGTGTATTTAACTTTGATTTGAAAGAAAACAGCGCATCCTTGTGGTGCGGATGACACAGAAGAGCATACGGTGATATGGAGCGACACAGAGGATACTGTTGACAGAGGAATTGTTGGACCTTGACACTGTTATTTATTTGGCAGTCTATGGGACAGTCACAGGCCTCCCGGTTTTCATCCAAAATATCTTAAATTCTGTTCCAAAGATGAACGAAGCTTTTACGGGTTTGGAACGACATGGGGTTAGTGATTAATGACAAAATTTTCATTTTGGGGTGGAGTATCATTCTAAAATGACAAAATGTACTGCAGAGCATTCTACATCCAGTAGAGGGCAATATGGTGTAGCATAATGACTGTGGGCTATCCAGGAGTTTCAAGACAATGCAAGAAAGGATGACAGGCAGAATCACACATGATCCAAGTCTGTTAAAAGTATGGTAGAGGTAAAGTGATTATCTGGCAATATCTGTGAATAGCTTGGGTCTATTCATATTAGACACAACAGGACTATATGTTAACTCTAATGACATGATAAGATGCGAATCCATCCATCTCGTGCATGTACAGTCTTCTGCCATCTTCACCCATTAGCCGCTTTCCCACTGGTCGGATGGAGCTAATAGCCTTGGACCTTGAGCACAGAGGCCGAAATCATGCCGTGTTCCACTGTCAGGCCAGTAGCCTCGTGGCACTCCTGTAAAACCCGCCCTAAACACGCCTTCACTGGACTACATCACACAATACAAAGTTTCACCAGCGAGAGGGAGATGAATTAAATAAATCACTAACCAAATATATCAGAAGCTGTCATTTAGTCTTTATTTACAAACCTGGACAACACACGCGGCTACTGATTGACCACGAACAGGAAATAGAACTTGCAGCATTTTTTATTTGATAAAGTCTTGCAGTCTTGCTGTTTTTTTGTTTGTTTGTTTTTTTGTTGTTGTTTTTTTGAACAATTAGATTTTGGTCTAAAAGTGTGTTGTATGCAAGCGTTACTGAACATGATGCACCAACACAAATATTACTAAAAATTAATTAGTAATGCCTTACACTACTGCGTTACAGCAAAAAGTAATTAGTTACTGTAATGCATTACTTTTGTAACCAGTTACTCCCAACACTGCCGGAGGCCAGCTGTCACCCCACAGATCCAAGAGGGGGTTTCGCTCAGATGGTAGACCACTCGCTTAAGCTACTCTAATTTTTTTTAATCCAAAAGTCATTATTATTACATTATTTTAGAAAATATGCATATTTTCTTGGTAAATCCAGTTTTTCCTATCTCCACAACGATTTGGTAACGATTTTTTAATTAAAAAATTGTTATTACCAAATATACATTTAAATTGTTTAATCATTTATTTTCATTCATAGGGCCCAGAAACCATGACTTCTCAAGCAATACAAACATCAGTGTTGACAGCAATATAACGTTAGCTTAATCTGCAGACAGCCAATGATTTTTCCTTATCTGATCATTTATCATGTGAAAAGTTACAGGTTCACAGATACACAAAAAAAAAAGTGCTCTGCACACTATATATATATACACTCACACATCACATTCCAAAAAAACAAAACATTATATGAACAAATAATGACCACCAATATTCAATAATGAAGTAAACCATAGCCTTGCCTATTGCAAAGATGACAATAATAGCCGGCGATTGGTCAAAAAGTAAGCCAGAGGAGAAACGCGTTTGGCTCATGCGGGCTTACTCTTGCTCAGTCTATGGGAGGCATTAGGATCGATGCCCGCATCCTCCAAAAATCATCATCTTACTTCCTGATCATAACTACTGACCACAATCCTCTCTTAATGTAAAATAAGCTCTTTGAGTCCACGTTTGATTAAGGGTGATTTACAATGTCCTTACACATTTAGAAAAAGCTACAATACAGACAGTGCTACGGGGCAGAGCTCTGCATTATTTAACATGATTCACTCTTAATACAGTTCTATGATCATGAGCGTGAATTATGTATTCTTACCAGTTCTGGTCTCCGCTTCTCATCACTGAGGAGGCGAGACAGAGTTTCTCCCGAACTGACCAGGGCTCAGTCGGACCCAGAGACGACAGCATCTTGTGTTCTAGTTAGGTTTAAAAAAAAATTTATGAGTTTTATTTGAAGCTGTATTTAATGCAATTCGTTACACAGAAACGTGGGGGGAAATTATGGTAAAATAAAAAAGGCTGATCATAATGTTAAATCAACAATTTAAATAATACAACTTTGTATTAAACAACTTTATTAACACACCACACCAGTTTGTTAAACAAAATTATTTTTATTACACATACAGAAGATGTAACTATCTAATTTTGTTCACAGACACAAGAGAAATGTTGTTGACAATGTAAACACTGATCGTCTTTGATATCATGAAGCCAGCTAGTGCAGCAACTAATTTAAATTGCTCGCACCCAGCGTTACTAAGAGCATTAGGTACTCTGTTTAAACAGGATAAAATACTTCAGAATCCAATTTACAAAGTGATTTGATTTAGAACTGGTATGTGGTATATAGTTGGGGAATAATACACACTTACTTTCCCACCCCGGTCGACATTTTCGCCTGTGTGTGACAGGCCGAACGGCTAGTTCTACTCAGTTCTGCCGGAACTGTTACAGTGTAACACCCTCATGAACGCTGTCAGGTGTCACACAAATATCGTTCCGACCCTTAAGCTAACAGAGGGGG